>NW_025728079.1:0-300000 GCF_021461385.2 Schistocerca piceifrons
ACAGTAAACCTGAAGTGAAGCATCGGAATCTATAACTAGTGTCACAGAATGGTTCAAAACATAGACAGTAACAAGAGACAGTCTTCTTGTACTTGAGTCGGCATTCTGCCTTTTGTATTTAATACCGATGCAATTTCTGTGTTTCATCGTCAATAAGAACGTCAGAGGGATACAGTAAACCTGACGTGAAGCATCGGAATCTATAACTAGTGTCACAGGAATGGTTCAAAACATATGACAGTAAGAAGAGTCACTCTTCTTGTGCTTAAGTCCGGCATTGTGCCTTTTTGTATTTTAATTCCGATGCTATTTACGTGTTTTCATCGTCAATAAGTAGGTCAGAGGGATACAGTAAACCTGAAGTGAAGCATCGGAATCTATAAGTAGTGTAACAGCAATGGGTTCGAATCATGGACAGTAAGAAGGAGTCAGTTTTCTTGTACGTTAGTCGGCATTGTGCCTTTTGTATTTAATTCCGATGCAATTTCTTGCGTTTCATCGTCAATAAGAAGGTCACAGGGATACAAAAAACCTGAAATGAAGCAACGGAATCTATAACTAGTGTCACAGGAGTGGTTCAAATCATAGACAGTAAGAAGAGTCAGTTTTCTTATACTTAAGTCGGCATTGTGCCTTTTGTATTTAACTCCGATGCAATATCTGAGTTTCATCGTCAATAAGGAGGGTCACAGGGATACAGTAAAGCTGAAGTGAAGCATCGGAATCTATATCTAGTGTAACAGGAATGGTTCAAAACATTGACAGTAAGAAGAGTCAGTTTTCCTTTGTACTTACGTTCTCATTGAATCTTTTGACTATAATTACGGTGCAATTTCTGTGTCTCTTCGTCAATAAGAAGGTCTGAGGGATACAGTAAACCTGAAGTGATGCATCGGAATCTATAACTAGTGTCACAGGAATGGTTCACAACATAGACAGTAAGAAGAGCCAGTCTTCTTGTACTTGCATCGGCATTGTGCCTTTTGTATTAATTCGGATGCAACTTCTGTGTTTCATCATCAATAAGAGCGTCACAGGGATACAGTAAACTTGAAGTGAAGCATCGGAATCTATAAATGGTTCAAAACATAGACAGTAAGAAGAGTCAGTCTTCTTGTGCTGAAGTCCGCATTGTGCCTTTTTGTATTTAATTCCGATGCAATTTACGTGTTTCATCGTCAATAAGTAGGTCAGAGGGGATACAGTAAACCTGAAGTGAAGCATCGGAATCTATAACTAGCGTCACAGGGAATGGTTCAAACCATAGACAGTAAGATGAGTTAGTGTTCTTGTACTGAAGTCGGCATTGTGCCTTTTGTATTTAATTAAGATGCAATTTCTGTGTTTCATCGTCGATAAGAAGGTCAGCTGGATACAGTAAACCTGAAGTGAAGCATCGCAATCTTTAACTAGTGTCACAGGAATGGTTCAAACCATAGACAGTAAGAAGAATCAGTCTTCTTGTACTTTAGTCGGCATTGTGCCTTTTGTATTTAATTAAGATGCAATTTCTGTGTTTCATCGTCAATAAGAAGGTGTGAAAGGGATACAGTAATCCTGAAGTGAAGCATCGGAATCTTTAACTAGTGTCACAGGAATGGTTCAAAACATAAACAGTAAGAAGAGTCAGTTTTCTTGTACTTAGGTCGGGCAGTGTGCCTTTTGTATTTAATTCCGAAGCAATTTCTGTGTTTCATCGTCAATAAGAACGTCAGAGGGATACAGTAAACCTGAAGTGAAGCATCGGAATCTATAACTAGTGTCACAGAATGGTTCAAAACATAGACAGTAACAAGAGACAGTCTTCTTGTACTTGAGTCGGCATTCTGCCTTTTGTATTTAATACCGATGCAATTTCTGTGTTTCATCGTCAATAAGAACGTCAGAGGGATACAGTAAACCTGACGTGAAGCATCGGAATCTATAGCTAGTGTCACAGGAATGGTTCAAAACATAGACAGTAAGAAGAGTCACTCTTCTTGTGCTTAAGTCGGCATTGTGCCTTTTGTATTTAATTCCGATGCTATTTACGTGTTTCATCGTCAATAAGTAGGTCAGAGGGATACAGTAAACCTGAAGTGAAGCATCGGAATCTATAAGTAGTGTAACAGCAATGGTTCGAATCATGGACAGTAAGAAGAGTCAGTTTTCTTGTACGTAAGTCGGCATTGTGCCTTTTGTATTTAATTCCGATGCAATTTCTGCGTTTCATCGTCAATAAGAAGGTCACAGGGATACAAAAAACCTGAAATGAAGCAACGGAATCTATAACTAGTGTCACAGGAATGGTTCAAAACATAAACAGTAAGAAGGGTCAGTTTTCTTGTACTTAGGTCGGCACTGTGCCTTCTGTATTTAATTCCGATGCAATTTCTGTGTTTCATCGTCAATAAGAAGGTCAGAGGGATACAGTAAACCTCAAGTGAAGCAACGGAATTTATAACTAGTGTCACAGGATTGGTTCAAACATAGAATGTAAGAAGGGTCACTCTTCGTGTACTTAAGTCGGCATTGTGCCTTTTGTATTTAATTCCGATGCAATATCTGTGTTTCTTCGTCAATAGGAAGGTCAGAGGGATACAGTAAACCTGAAGTGAAGCATCGGAATCTATAACTAGTGTCACAGGAATGGTTCAAACCATAGACAGTAAGATGGGTTAATGTTCTTGTCACCAAGTCGGCATTGTGCCTTTTGTATTTAATTAAGATGCAATTTCTGTGTTTCATCGTCAATAAGAAGGTCAGAGGGATACTGTAAACCTGAAGTGAAGCACCGAAACCTTTAACTAGTGTCACAGGATTGGTTCAAAACATAGACAGTAAGAAGAGTCAGTCTTGTTGTACTTAAGTCGTCATTGTGCCTTTTGTATATAATTCCGATGCAATTTCAGTGCTTCATCGTCAATAAGAAGGTCAGCTGGATACAGTAAACCTGAAGTGAAGCATCGGAATCTATAACTAGCGTCACAGGAATGGTTGAAAACATAGACAGTAAGAAGAGCCAGTCTTCTTGTACTTGAGCCGGCATTGTGCCTTTTGTATTTAATTCCGATGAATTTTCTGTGTTTGATCGTCAATAAGAAGGTCAGAGGGATACAGTAAACCTGAAGTGAAGCATCGGAATCTATTCCTAGTGTCACAGGAATGGTTCAAACCATAGACAGTAAGAAGTGACAGTGTCTTGTACTTAAGTCGGCATTGTGCCTTTTGTATTTAATTAAGATGCAATTTCTGTGTTTCATCATCAATAAGAAGGTGAAAGGGGATACAGAAACCCTGAAGTGAAGCATCGGAATCTATAACTAGTGTCACAGGAATGGGTTCAAAACATAGGGCTGTAAGAAGAGTCAGTCCTCTTGTACTTAAGTCGGCATTGTGCCTTTTGTATATAATTCTGATGCAATTTCTGTTTTTCATCGTCAATAAGAAGCTCACAGGGATACTGCAAACCTGAAGTGAAGCATACGGAATCTATAACTAGTGTCACAGGAATTTTTAAAAACATAGACAGTAAGAAGAGTCAGTCCTACTTGTACTTGAGTCGGCATTGTGCCTTTTGTATTTAATTCCGATGCAATTTCTGTGTTACATCGCCAATAAGAAGGTCAGAGGGATACAGTAAACCTGAAGTGAAACATCGGAATCTATAACTAGTGTCACAGAATTGGTTCGAAACATAGACAGTAAGAAGAGGCAGTCTTCTTGTACTTGAGTCGGCATTGTGCCTTTTGTATTTAATTCCGATGCAATTTCTGTGTTTCATCGTAAATAAGAACGTCAGAGCGATACAGTAAACCTGACGTGAAGCATCGGAATCTATAACTAGGTGTCACAGGAATGGTTCAAAACATAGACAGTAAGAATAGTCAGTCTTCTTGTGCTTAAGTCGGCATTGTGCCTTTTGTATATGATTCCGATGCAATTTACGTGTTTCATCGTCAATAAGTAAGTCAGAGGGATACAGTAAACCTGAAATGAAGCATCGGAATCTATAACTAGTGTCATAGGAATGGTTCAAACCATAGACAGTAAGATTAGTTAGTGTTCTTGTACTGAAGTCGGCATTGTGCCTTTTGTATTTAATGTAAGATGCAATTTCTGTGTTTCATCGTCAATAAGAAGGTCAGAGGGATACAGTAACCCTGAAGTGAAACATCGAAATCTTTAAGTAGTGTCACAGGAATGGTTAAAACCATAGACAATAAGAAGAGACAGTCTTCTTGTACTTAAGTCAGCATTGTGCCTTTTGTATATAATTCCGATGCAATTTCTGTGCTTCATCGTCAATAAGGTCAGCTGGATACAGTAAACCTGAAGTGAAGCATCGAAATCTATAACTAGTGTCACAGGAATGGTTCAAAGCATAGACAGTGAGAAGGGACAGTCTTCTTGTACTTAAGTCGGCATTGTGCCTTTTGTATTTAATTCGATGCCATATCTGTGTTTCTTCGTCAATAATAAGGTCAGAGGGATACAGTAAACCTGAAGTGAAGCATCGGAAAGTATAACTAGTGTCACAGAAATGGTTCAAAAAATAGACGGTAAGAAGAGCCAGTATTCTTGTACTGAAGTCGGCATTGTGCCTTTTGTATATAATTCCGATGAATTTTCTGTGTTTGATCGTCAATAAGAAGGTCCGAGGGATACAGCAAACCTGAAGTGAAGCATCGGAATCTATAACTAGTGTCACAGGAAAGGTTCAAACCGTAGACAGTAAGAAGAGTCAGTGTTCTTGTACTGAAGTCGGCATTGTGCCTTTTGTATTTAATTAAGATGCAATTTTTGTGTTTCATCGTCAATAAGAAGGTAAGAGGGATACAGTAAACCTGCAGTGAAGCATCGGAATCTATAAGTAGTGTCACAGGAATGGTTCAAAAAATAGACAGAAAGAAGAGTCAGTCTTCTTGTACTTAAGTCGCCATTGTGCCTTTTGTATTTAATTCCGATGCAATTTCTGTCTTTCATCGTTAATAAGAAGGTCAGAGGGATACAGTAAACCTGAAGTGAAGCATCGGAATCTATGATTAGTGTCACAGGAATGGTTCAAAACATAGACAGTAAGAAGAGTCAGTCTTTTTGTACTTAAGTCGGATTTGTGCCTTTTGTATTTAATTCCGATGCAATGTCTGTGTTTCATCGTCAATACGAAGGTCAGAGGGATACAGTAAACCAGAAGTGAAGCATCGGAATCTACAACTAGTGTCACAGGAATCGTTAAAAACATAGACAGTAAGAAGGGTAAGTTTCTTGTACTTGAGTCGTCATTGTGCCTTTTGTATTTAATTCCGATGCAATTTCTGTGTTACATCGTCAATAAGAAGGTCAGAGGGATACAGTAAACCTGAAGTGAAGCATCGGAATCTATAACTAGTGTCACAGGAATGGTTCAAACATAGACAGTAAGAATAGTCAGTGTTCTTGTACTGAAGTCGGCATTGTGCCTTTTGTATTTAATTCCGATGAATTTTCTGTGTTAGATCGTCAATAATAAGGTACGAGGGATACAGCAAACCTGAAGGTTCGAGGGATATAGCAAACCTGAAGTGAAGCATCGGAATCTATAACTAGTGTCACAGAATGGTTCGAAACATAGTCAGTAAGAAGAGTCAGTTATCTTGTACTTAAGTCGGCATTGTGCCTTTTGTATTTAATTCCGATGCAATTTCTGTGTTTCATAGTTAATAAGAAGGTCAGAGGGATACAGTAAACCTGAAGTGAAGCATCGGAACCTATAACTAGTGTCACAGAAATGGTTCATAGCATAGTTAGTAAGAAGAGCCAGTCTTCTTGTACTTGAGTCGGCATTGTGCCTTTTGTATATAATTCCGATGCAATTTACGTGTTTCATCGTCAATAAGAAGGTCAGAGGGATACAGTAAACCTGAAGTGAAGCATCGGAATCTATAACTAGTGTCACAGGAATGGTTCAAAACATAGACAGTAAGAAGAGTCAGTTTTCTTGTACTTTAGTCGGCATTGTGCCTTTTGTATTTAACTCCGATGCAATTTCTGTGTTTCATCGTCAATAAGAAGGTCACAGGGATACAGTAAACCTGAAGTGAAGCATCGGAATCTATAACTAGTGTCACAGGAATGGTTTAAACATAGACAGTATGAAGAGTCAGTTTTCTTGTACTTAAGTCGGCATTGGGTCTTTTGAATATAATTACGGTGCAATTTCTGTGTCTGTTCGTCAATAAGAAGGTCTGAGGGATACAGTAAACCTGAAGGGAAGCATCCGAAACTATAACTAGTGTCACAGAGATGGTTCAAAACATAGACAGTAGGAAGCGCCAGTCTTCTTGTACTTGGGTCAGCATTGTGCGTTTTGTATTTAATTCCGATGCAACTTATGTGTTTCTTCGTCAATAAGAAGGTCAGAGGGACACAGTAAACCCTAAGTAAAGCGTCGTAATCTATAACTAGTGTCACAGGAATGGTTCACAACATAGACAGTAAGAAGAGCCAGTCTTCTTGTACTTGGGTCGGAATTGTGCCTTTTGTACTTAATTCGGATGCAACTTCTGTGTTTCATAATCAATAAGAGCGTCAGAGGGATACAGTAAACCTGAAGTGAAGCATCGGAATCTATAATTAGTGTCATAGGAATGGTTCAAACCATAGACAGTAAGAAGAGTTAGTGTTCTTGTACTGAAGTCGGCATTGTGCCTTTTGTATTTAATTAACATGCAATGTTTGTGTTTCATCGTCAATAATAAGGTCAGAGGGATACAGTAAACCTGAAGTGAAGCATCGGAATCTATAAGTAGTGTCACAGGAATGGTTCAAAACATAGACAGTAAGAATAGTCAGTCTTCTTGTCCTTAAGTCGACATTGTGCCTTTTGTATATGATTCCGATGCAATTTCTGTGTTTCATCGTCAATAAGAAGCCCAGAGGGATACAGTAAACCTGAAGTGAAGCATCGGAATCTATGACTAGTGTCACAGGAATGGTTCAAAACATAGACAGTAAGAAGAGTCAGTCTTTTTGTACTTAAGTCGGCTTTGTGCCTTTTGTATTTAATTCCGATGCTATTTCTGTGTTTCATCGTCAATACGAAGGTCAGAGGGATACAGTAAACCTGATGTGAAGCATCGGAATCTGTAACTAGTGTCACAGGAATCGTTCAAAACATAGACAGTAAGAAGAGTCAGTTATCTTGTACTTAAGTCGGCATTGTGCCTTTTGTATTTAATTCCGATGCAATTTCTGTGTTTCATCGTCAATACGAAGGTCAGAGAGATACAGTATACCTGAAGTGAAGCATCGAAATCTATAACTAGTGTCACAGGAATGGTTCAAAACATAGACAGTAAGAAGGGTCAGTCTTCTTGTACTTGAGTCGGCATTGTGCCTTTTGTATTTAATTCCGGTGCAATTTACGTGTTTCATCGTCAATAAGAATGTCAGAGGGATACAGTGATCCTGAAGTGAAGCATCGGAATCTATAACTAGTGTCACAGGAATGGTTCAAAACTTAGACAGTAAGAAGAGTCAGTTATCTTGTACTTAAGCCGGCATTGTGCCTTTTGTATTTAATTCCGATGCAATTTCTGTGTTTCATCGTCAATACGAAGGTCAGAGGGATGCAGTAAACCTGAAGTGAAGCAGCGGAATCTATAACTAGTGTCACAGGAATGGTTCAAAACATAGACAGTAAGAAGAGTCAGTGTTCTTGTACTGAATTCGGCATTGTGCCTTTCGTATTTAATTAAGATGCAATGTTTGTGTTTCATCGTCAATAATAAGGTCAGAGGGATACAGTAAACCTGAAGTGAAGCTTCGGAATCTATAAGTAGTGTCACAGGAATGGTTCAAAACATAGACAGTAAGAAGAAGCAGTCTTCTTGTACTTAAGTCGCCATTGTGCTTTTTGTATTAAATTAAGATGCAATTTCTGTGTTTCATCGTCAATAAAAAGGTGAAAGGGATTCAGTAAACCTGAAGTGAAGCATCGGAATCTATAACTAGTGTCACAGGTATGGATAAAAACATAGATAGTAGGAAGAGACAGTCTTCTTGTACTTAAGTCGGCATTGTGCCTTTTGTATTTAATTCCGATGCAATTTCGGTGTTTCATCGTCAATACGAAGGTCAGGGAGGTACAGTAAACCTGAAGTGAAGCATCGGAATCCATAACTAGTGTCACAGGAATGGTTCAAAACATAGACAGTAAGAAAGGTCAGACTTCTTGTACTTAAGGCGGCATTGTGCCTTTTGTATTTAATCCGATGCAATATCTGTGTTTCTTCGTCAATAAGAAGGTCAGAGGGATACAGTAAACCTGAAGTTAAGCATCGGAATCTATAACTAGTGTCACAGAAATGGTTCAAAACATAGACAGTAAGAAGAGCCAGTCTTCTTGTACTTGAGTCGGCATTGTGCCTTTTGTATTTAATTCCGATCCGTGTTACATCGTCAATAAGAAGGTCAGAGGGCTACAGTAAACCTGAAGTGAAGCATCGGAATCTATAACTAGTGTCACAGGAATGGTTCAAATCATAGACAGTAAGAATAGTCAGTGTTCTTGTACTGATGTCGGCATTGTGCCTTTTGTATATAATTCCGATGAATTTTCTGTGTTTGATCGTCAATAAGAAGGTCCGAGGGATACAGCAAACCTGAAGGTCCGAGGGATACAGCAAACCTGAAGTGAAGCATCGGAATCTATAAATAGTGTCACAGGAATGGTTCAAAACATAGACAGTAAGAAGAGTCAGTCTTTTTGTACTTAAGTCGGCTTTGTGCCTTTTGTATATAATTCCGATGCAATTTCTGTGTTTCATCGTCTATACGAAGGTCAGAGGGATACAGTAAACCTGAAGTGAAGCATCGGAATCTATAACTAGTGTCACAGGAGTGGTTCAAATCATAGACAGTAAGAAGAGTCAGTTTTCTTATACTTAAGTCGGCATTGTGCCTTTTGTATTTAACTCCGATGCAATATCTGAGTTTCATCGTCAATAAGAAGGTCACAGGGATACAGTAAAGGTGAAGTGAAGCATCGGAATCTATATCTAGTGTAACAGGAATGGTTCAAAACATTGACAGTAAGAAGAGTCAGTTTTCTTGTACTTACGTTGGCATTGAATCTTTTGACTATAATTACGGTGCAATTTCTGTGTCTCTTCGTCAATAAGAAGGTCTGAGGGATACAGTAAACCTGAAGTGAAGCATCGGAATCTATAACTAGTGTCACAGGAATGGTTCAAAACATAGACAGTAAGAAGAGTCAGTCTTCTTGTGCTGATGTCCGCATTGTGCCTTTTGTATTTAATTCCGATGCAATTTACGTGTTTCATCGTCAATAAGTAGGTCAGAGGGATACAGAAAACCTGAAGTGAAGCATCGGAATCTATAACTAGCGTCACAGGAATGGTTCAAACCATAGACAGTAAGATGAGTTAGTGTTCTTGTACTGAAGTCGGCATTGTGCCTTTTGTATTTAATTAAGATGCAATTTCTGTGTTTCATCGTCAATAAGAAGGTCAGCTGGATACAGTAAACCTGAAGTGAAGCATCGCAATCTTTAACTAGTGTCACAGGAATGGTTCAAACCATAGACAGTAAGAAGAATCAGTCTTCTTGTACTTTAGTCGGCATTGTGCTTTTGTATTTAATTAAGATGCAATTTCTGTGTTTCATCGTCAATTAGAAGGTGAAAGGGATACAGTAATCCTGAAGTGAAGCATCGGAATCTTTAACTAGTGTCACAGGTATGGTTCAAAACATAGACAGTAAGAAGAATCAGTTTTCTTGTACTTATGTCGGCATTGTGCCTTTTGTATTTAATTCCAATGCAATTTCTGTGTTTCATCGTCAATACGAAGGTCACAGGGATACAGTAAACTTGAGATGAAGCAACAGATTCTATAACTAGTGTCACAGGAATGGTTCAAAACATAAACAGTAAGAAGAGTCAGTTTTCTTGTACTTAGGTCGGCAGTGTGCCTTTTGTATTTAATTCCGATGCAATTTCTGTGTTTCATCGTCAATAAGAACGTCAGAGGGATACAGTAAACCTGAAGTGAAGCATCGGAATCTATAACTAGTGTAACAGCAATGGTTCGAATCATGGACAGTAAGAAGAGTCAGTTTTCTTGTACGTAAGTCGGCATTGTGCCTTTTGTATTTAATTCCGATGCAATATCTGTGTTTCTTCGTCAATAGGAAGGTCAGAGGGATACAGTAAACCTGAAGTGAAGCATCGGAATCTATAACTAGTGTCACAGGAATGGTTCAAACCATAGACAGTAAGATGGGTTAATGTTCATGTCACGAAGTCGGCATTGTGCCTTTTGTATTTAATTAAGATGCAATTTCTGTGTTTCATCGTCAATAAGAAGGTCAGAGGGATACTGTAAACCTGAAGTGAAGCATCGAAACCTTTAACTAGTGTCACAGGAATGGTTCAAAACATAGACAGTAAGAAGAGTCAGTCTACTTGTACTTAAGTCGTCATTGTGCCTTTTGTATATAATTCCGATGCAATTTCAGTGCTCCATCGTCAATAAGAAGGTCAGCTGGATACAGTAAACCTGAAGTGAAGCATCGGAATCTATAACTAGCGTCACAGGAATGGTTCAAAACATAGACAGTAAGAAGAGCCAGTCTTCTTGTACTTGAGCCGGCATTGTGCCTTTTGTATTTAATTCCGATGAATTTTCTGTGTTTGATCGTCAATAAGAAGGTCAGAGGGATACAGTAAACCTGAAGTGAAGCATCGGAATCTATTCCTAGTGTCACAGGAATGGTTCAAACCATAGACAGTAAGAAGTGACAGTGTCTTGTACTTAAGTCGGCATTGTGCCTTTTGTATTTAATTAAGATGCAATTTCTGTGTTTCATCATCAATAAGAAGGTGAAAGGGATACTTAAACCATGAAGTGAAGCATCGGAATCTATAACTAGTGTCACAGGAATGGTTCAAAACATAGACAGTAAGAATAGTCAGTCTTCTTGTGCTTAAGTCGGCATTGTGCCTTTTGTATATGATTCCGATGCAATTTACGTGTTTCATCGTCAATAAGTAAGTCAGAGGGATACAGTAAACCTGAAATGAAGCATCGGAATCTATAACTAGTGTCATAGGAATGGTTCAAACCATAGACAGTAAGATTAGTTAGTGTTCTTCTACTGAAGTCGGCATTGTGCCTTTTGTATTTAATTAAGATGCAATTTCTGTGTTTCATCGTCAAGAAGAAGGTCAGAGGGATACAGTAAACCTGAAGTGAAGCATCGAAATCTTTAAGTAGTGTCACAGGAATGGTTAAAACCATAGACAATAAGAAGAGTCAGTCTTCTTGTACTTAAGTCAGCATTGTGCCTTTTGTATATAATTCCGATGCAATTTCTGTGCTTCATCGTCAATAAGGTCAGCTGGATACAGTAAACCTGAAGTGAAGCATCGGAAGCTACAACTAGTGTCACAGGAATGGTTCAAATCATAGACGGTAAGAAGAGCCAGTCTTCTTGTACTTGAGTCGGCTTTGTGCCTTTTGTATTTAATTCCGATGAATTTTCTGTGTTTGATCGTCAATAAGAAGGTCAGAGGGATACAGTAAACCTAAAGTGAAGCATCGGAATCTATTACTAGTGTCACAGGAATGGTTCAAACCATAGACAGTAAGAAGGGTCAGTGTTCATGTACTTAAGTCGGCATTGTGCCTTTTGTATTTATTTAAGATGCAGTTTCTGTGTTTCATCGTCAATACGATGGTCAGAGGGATACAGTAAACCTGAAGTGAAGCATCGAAATCTATAACTAGTGTCACAGGAATGGTTCAAAAAATAGACGGTAAGAAGAGCCAGTATTCGTGTACTGAAGTCGGCATTGTGCCTTTTGTATATAATTCCGATGAATTTTCTGTGTTTGATCGTCAATAAGAAGGTCCGAGGGATACTGCAAACCTGAAGTGAAGCATCGGAATCTATAACTAGTGTCACAGGAAAGGTTCAAACCGTAGACAGTAAGAAGAGTCAGTGTTCTTGTACTGAAGTCGGCATTGTGCCTTTTGTATTTAATTAAGATGCAATTTTTGTGTTTCATCGTCAATAAGAAGGTATGAGGGATACAGTAAACCTGCAGTGAAGCATCGGAATCTATAAGTAGTGTCACAGGAATGGTTCAAAGAATAGACAGAAAGAAGAGTCAGTCTTCTTGTACTTAAGTCGCCATTGTGCCTTTTGTACTTAATTCGGATGCAACTTCTGTGTTTCATAATCAGTAAGAGCGTCAGAGGGATACAGTAAACCTGAAGTGAAGCATCGGAATCTATAAGTAGTGTCACAGGAATGGTTCAAATCATAGACAATAAGAGGAGTCAGTCTTCTTGTACTTAAGTCGCCATTGTGCCTTTTGTATTTAATTCCGATGCAATTTCTGTGTTTCATCGTCAATACGAAGGTCAGAGGGATGCAGTAAAGCTGAAGTGAAGCATCAGAATCTATAACTAGTGTCACAGGAATGGTTCAAAACATAGACAGTAAGAATAGTCAGTGTTCTTGTACTGAAGTCGGCATTGTGCCTTTTGTATTTAATTCCGATGAATTTTCTGTGTTAGATCGTCAATAATAAGGTACGAGGGATACAGCAAACCTGAAGGTTCGAGGGATATAGCAAACCTGAAGTGAAGCATCGGAATCTATAACTAGTGTCACAGGAATGGTTCGAAACATAGTCAGTAAGAAGAGTCAGTTATCTTGTACTTAAGTCGGCATTGTGCCTTTTGTATTTAATTCCGATGCAATTTCTGTGTTTGATCGTTAATAAGAAGGTCAGAGGGATACAGTAAACCTGAAGTGAAGCATCGGAACCTATAACTAGTGTCACAGAAATGGTTCATAGCATAGTTAGTAAGAAGAGCCAGTCATCTTCTACTTGAGTCGGCATTGTGCCTTTTGTATATAATTCCGATGCAATTTACGTGTTTCATCGTCAATAAGAAGGTCAGAGGGATACAGTAAACCTGAAGTGAAGCATCGGAATCTATAACTAGTGTCACAGGAATGGTTCAAATCATAGACAGTAAGAAGAGTCAGTTTTCTTGTACTTTAGTCGGCATTGTGCCTTTTGTATTTAACTCCGATGCAATTTCTGTGTTTCATCGTCAATAAGAAGGTCACATGGATACAGTAAACCTGAAGTGAAGCATCGGAATCTATAACTAGTGTCACAGGAATGGTTTAAACATAGACAGTAAGAAGAGTCAGTTTTCTTGCACTTAAGTCGGCATTGGGTCTTTTGAATATAATTACGGTGCAATTTCTGTGTCTGTTCGTCAATAAGAAGGTCTGAGGGATACAGTAAACCTGAAGGGAACCATCCGAAACTATAACTAGTGTCACAGAGATGGTTCAAAACATAGACAGTAGGAAGCGCCAGTCTTCTTGTACTTGAGTCAGCATTGTGCGTTTTGTATATAATTCCGATGCAATTTATGTGTTTCTTCGTCAATAAGAAGGTCAGAGGGATACAGTAAACCTGAAGTGAAGCATCGGAATCTATAACTAGTGTCACAGGAATGGTTCAAACCATAGACAGTAAGATGGGTTAGTGTTCTTGTACTGAAGTCGGCATTGTGCCTTTTGTATTTAATTCCGATGCAATTACGTGTTTCATCGTCAATAACAAGGTCAGAGGGATACAGTAAACCTGAAGTGAAGCATCGGAATCTATAACTAGCGTCACAGGAATGGTTAAAACATAGACAGTAAGAAGAGCCAGTCTTCTTGTACTTGGGTCGGAATTGTGCCTTTTGTACTTAATTCGGATGCAACTTCTGTGTTTCATAATCAATAAGAGCGTCAGAGGGATACAGTAAACCTGAAGTGAAGCATCGGAATCTATAATTAGTGTCATAGGAATGGTTCAAACCATAGACAGTAAGAAGAGTCAGTGTTCTTGTACTGAAGTCGGCATTGTGCCTTTTGTATTTAATTAACATGCAATGTTTGTGTTTCATCGTCAATAATAAGGTCAGAGGGATACAGTAAACCTGAAGTGAAGCATCGGAATCTATGACTAGTTCCACAGGAATGGTTCAAAACATAGACAGTAAGAAGCGTCAGTCTTTTTGTACTTAAGTCGGCTTTGTGCCTTTTGTATTTAATTCCGATGCAATTTCTGTGTTTGATCGTCAATACGAAGGTCAGAGGGATACAGTAAACCTGAAGTAAAGCATCGGAATCTATAACTAGTGTCACAGGAATCGTTCAAAACATAGACAGTAAGGAGGGTCAGTCTTCTTGTGCTTAAGTCGGCATTGTGCCCTTTGTATATGATTCCGATGCAATTTACGTGTTTCATCGTCAATAGGTAGGTCAGAGGGATACAGTAAACCTGAAGTGAAGCATCGGAATCTATAACTAGTGTCACAGGAATGGTTCAAACCATAGACAGTAAGATGGGTTAGTGTTCTTGTACTGAAGTCGGCATTGTGCCTTTTGTATTTAATTCCGATGCAATTACGTGTTTCATCGTCAATAACAAGGTCAGAGGGATACAGTAAACCTGAAGTGAAGCATCGGTATCTATAACTAGTGTAACAGCAATGCAGAGGGATACAGTGAACCTGAAGTGAAGCATCGAAATCTTTAAGTAGTGTCACAGGAATGGTTCAAAACATAGACAGTAAGAAGAGTCAGTCTTCTTGTGCTTAAGTCGGCATTGTGCCCTTTGTATATGATTCCGATGCAATTTACGTGTTTCATCGTCAATAAGTAGGTCAGAGGGATACAGTAAACCTGAAGTGAAGCATCGGAATCTATAACTAGCGTCACAGGAATGGTTAAAACATAGACAGTAAGAAGAGCCAGTCTTCTTGTACTTGGGTCGGAATTGTGCCTTTTGTACTTAATTCGGATGCAACTTCTGTGTTTCATAATCAATAAGAGCGTCAGAGGGATACAGTAAACCTGAAGTGAAGCATCGGAATCTATAATTAGTGTCATAGGAATGGTTCAAACCATAGACAGTAAGAAGAGTCAGTGTTCTTGTACTGAAGTCGGCATTGTGCCTTTTGTATTTAATTAACATGCAATGTTTGTGTTTCATCGTCAATAATAAGGTCAGAGGGATACAGTAAACCTGAAGTGAAGCATCGGAATCTATGACTAGTTCCACAGGAATGGTTCAAAACATAGACAGTAAGAAGCGTCAGTCTTTTTGTACTTAAGTCGGCTTTGTGCCTTTTGTATTTAATTCCGATGCAATTTCTGTGTTTGATCGTCAATACGAAGGTCAGAGGGATACAGTAAACCTGAAGTAAAGCATCGGAATCTATAACTAGTGTCACAGGAATCGTTCAAAACATAGACAGTAAGGAGGGTCAGTCTTCTTGTGCTTAAGTCGGCATTGTGCCCTTTGTATATGATTCCGATGCAATTTACGTGTTTCATCGTCAATATGTAGGTCAGAGGGATACAGTAAACCTGAAGTGAAGCATCGGAATCTATAACTAGTGTCACAGGAATGGTTCAAACCATAGACAGTAAGATGGGTTAGTGTTCTTGTACTGAAGTCGGCATTGTGCCTTTTGTATTTAATTCCGATGCAATTACGTGTTTCATCGTCAATAACAAGGTCAGAGGGATACAGTAAACCTGAAGTGAAGCATCGGTATCTATAACTAGTGTAACAGCAATGCAGAGGGATACAGTGAACCTGAAGTGAAGCATCGAAATCTTTAAGTAGTGTCACAGGAATGGTTCAAAACATAGACAGTAAGAAGAGTCAGTCTTCTTGTGCTTAAGTCGGCATTGTGCCCTTTGTATATGATTCCGATGCAATTTACGTGTTTCATCGTCAATAAGTAGGTCAGAGGGATACAGTAAACCTGAAGTGAAGCATCGGAATCTATAACTAGCGTCACAGGAATGGTTAAAACATTGACAGTAAGAAGAGCCAGTCTTCTTGTACTTGAGCCGGAATTGTGCCTTTTGTATTTAATTCCGATGAATTTTCTGTGTATGATCGTCAATAAGAAGGTCAGAGGAATACAGTAAACCTGAAGTGAAGCATCGGAATCTATTACTAGTGTCACAGGAATGGTTCAAACCATAGACAGTAAGAAGAGTCAGTGTTCTTGTACTTAAGACGGCATTGGGCCTTTTGTATTTAATTAAGATGCAATTTCTGTGTTTCATCATCAATAAGGAGGTGAAAGGGATACAGAAACCCTGAAGTGAAGCATCGGAATCTATAACTAGTGTCACAGAAATGGTTCAAAACATAGACAGTAAGAAGAGTCAGTCCTCTTGTACTTAAGTTGGCATTGTGCCTTTTGTATACAATTCTTACGCAATTTCTGTGTTTCATCGTCAATAAGAAGGTCTGAGGGATACAGTAAACCTGAATTGAAGCATTCGGAATCTCTAACTAGTGTCACAGGAATTTTTCAAAACATAGACAGTAAGAAGAGCCAGTCTTTTTGTACTGAAGTCGGCATTGTGACTTTTGTATTTAATTCCGATGCAATTTCTGTGTTTCATCGTCAATACGAAGGTCAGAGGGATACAGTAAACCGGAAGTGAAGCATCGGAATCTATAACTAGTGTCACAGAAATGGTTCAAAACATAGATAGTAAGAAGAGTCAGTCTTCTTGTGCTTAAGTCGGCATTGTGCCTCTTGTATATAATTCCGATGCAATTTACGTGTTTCATCGTCAACAAGAAAGTCAGAGGGATACAGTAAACCTGAAGTGAAGCATCGGAATCTATAACTAGTGTCATAGTAATGGTTCAAACCATAGACCGTAGATTAGTTAGTGTTCTTGTACTGAAGTCGGCATTGTGCCTTTTGTATTTAATTAAGATACAATTCCTGTGTTTCATCGTCAATAAGAAGGTCAGAGGGATACAGTAAATCTGAAGTGAAGCATCGAAATCTTTAAGTAGTGTCACAGGAATGGTTCAAAACATAGACAGTAAGAAGAGTCAGTCTTCTTGTACTTGAGTCGGCTTTGTGCCTTTTGTATTTAATTCCGATGAATTTTCTGTGTTTGATCGTCAATAAGAAGGTCAGAGGGATACAATAAACCCGAAGTGAAGCATCGGAATCTATTACTAGTGTCACAGGAATGGTTCAAACCATAGACAGTAAGAAGAGTCAGAGTTCATGTACTGAAGTCGGCATTGTGATTTTTGTATTTATTTAAGATGCAATTTCTGTGTTTCATCGTCAATACGAAGGTCAGAGGGATACAGTAAACCTGAAGTGAAGCATCGGAATCTATAACTAGTGTCACAGGAATGGTTCAAAACATAGACAGTGAGAAGGGACAGTCTTCTTGTACTGAAGTCGGCATTGTGCTTTTTGTAATTAATTCGATGCCATATCTGTGTTTCTTCGTCAATAAAAAGGTCAGAGGGATACAGTAAACCTGAAGAGAAGCATCGGAAACTATAACTAGTGTCACAGAAATGGTTCAAAAAATAGACAGTAAGAAGAGCCAGTCTTCTTGTACTGAAGTCGTCATTGTGGCTTTTGTATATAATTCCGATGAATTTTCAGTGTTTGATCGTCAATAAGAAGGTCCGAGGGATACAGCAAACCTGAAGTGAAGCATCGGAATCTATAACTAGTGTCACAGGAATGGTTCAAAACATAGACAGTAAGAAGCGCCAGTCTTCTTGTACTTGGGTCGGAATTGTGCCTTTTGTACTTAATTCGGATGCAACTTCTGTGTTTCATAATCACTAAGAGCGTCAGAGGGATACAGTAAACCTGAAGTGAAGCATCGGAATCTATAAGTAGTGTCACAGGAATGGTTCAAATCATAGACAATAAGAGGAGTCAGTCTTCTTGTACTTAAGTCGCCATTGTGCCTTTTGTATTTAATTCCGATGCAATTTCTGTGTTTCATCGTCAATACGAAGGTCAGAGGGATGCAGTAAAGCTGAAGTGAAGCATCAGAAACTATAACTAGTGTCACAGGAATGGTTAAAAACATAGACAGTAAGAATAGTCAGTGTTCTTGTACTGAAGTCGGCATTGTGCCTTTTGTATTTAATTAAGATGCAATGTTTGTGTTTCATCGTCAATAATAAGGTCAGAGGGATACAGTAAACCTGAAGTGAAGCATCGGAATCTATAACTAGTGTCACAGGAATGATTCAAAACATAGACAGTAAGAATAGTCAGTCTTCTTGTCCTTAAGTCGGCATTGTGCCTTTTGTATATGATTCCGATGCAATTTCTGTGTTTCATCGTCAACAAGAAGCTCAGAGGGATACAGTAAACCTGAAGTGAAGCATCGGAATCTATAAGTAGTGTCACAGGAATGGTTCAAAACATAGACAGTAAGAAGAAGCAGTCTTCTTGTACTTAAGTCGCCATTGTGCTTTTTGTATTTAATTAAGATACAATTTCTGTGTTTCTTCGTCAATAAAAAAGGTGAAAGGGATACAGTAAACCTGAAGTGAAGCATCGGAATCTATAACTAGTGTCACAGGAATGGTTCAAATCATAGTCAGTAAGAAGAGTCAGTTATTTCGTACTTAAGCCGGCATTGTGACTTTTGTATTTAATTCCGATGCAATTTCTGTGTTTCATCGTTAATAAGAAGGTCGGAGGGATACAGTAAACCTGAAGTGAAGCATCGGAATCTATGACTAGTATCACAGGAATGGTTCAAAACAAAGACAGTAAGAAGAGGCAGTCTTTTTGTACTTAAGTCGGCTTTGTGCCTTTTGTATTTAATTCCGATGCTATTTCTGTGTTTCATCGTCAATACGAAGGTCAGAGGGATACAGTAAACCCGATGTGAAGCATCGGAATCTATAACTAGTGTCACAGGAATCGTTCAAAACATAGACAGTAAGAAGGGTCAGTCTTCTTGTACTTAAGTCGGCATTGTGCCTTTTGTATTTAATTCCGATGCAATTTCTGTGTTTCATTGTCAATACGAAGGTCAGAGAGATACAGTAAACCTGAAGTGAAGCATCGGAATCTATAACTAGTGCCACAGGAATGGTTCTAGACATAGACTTTAAGAAGGGTCAGTCTCCTTGTACTTAAGTCGTCATTGTGCCATTTGTATTTAATCCGATGCAATATCTGTGTTTCTTCGTCAATAAGACTGTCAGAGGGATACAGTAAACCTGAAGTTAAGCATCGGAATCTATAACTAGTGTCACAGAAATGGTTCAAAACATAGACAGTAAGAAGAGCCAGTCTTCTTGTACTTGAGTCGGCATTGTGCCTTTTGTATTTCATTCCGATGCAATTTCTGTGTTACATCGTCAATAAGAAGGTCAGAGGGATACAGTAAACCTGAAGTGAAGCATCAGAATCTATGACTAGTGTCACAGGAATGGTTCAAAACATAGACAGTAAGAAGAGTCAGTCTTTTTGTACTTAAGTCGGCTTTGTGCATTTTGTATTTCATTCCGATGCAATTTCTGTGTTTCATCGTCAATACGAAGGTCAGAGGGATACAGTAAACCTGAAGTGAAGCATCGGAATCTATAACTAGTGTCACAGGAATCGTTCAAACATAGACAGTAAGTAGGGTCAGTCTTCTTGTACTTAAGTCGGCATTGTGCTTTTTGTATTTAATTCCGATGCAATATCTGTGTTTCTTCGTCATTAAGAAGGTCAGAGGGATACAGTAAACCTGAAGTAAAGCAGCGGAATCTATAACTAGTGTAACAGAAAAGGTTCAAAACATAGTTAGTAAGAAGAGCCAGTCTTCTTTTACTTGAGTCGGCATTGTGCCTTTTGTATTTAATTCCGATGCAATTTACGTGTTTCATCGTCAATAAGAATGTCAGAGGGATACAGTGAACCTGAAGTGAAGCATCGGAATCTATAACTAGTGTCACAGGAATGGTTTAAACATAGACAGTAAGAAGAGTCAGTTTTCTTGTACTTAAGTCGGCATTGGGACTTTTGAATATAATAACGGTGCAATTTCTGTGTCTCTTCGTCAATAAGAAGGTCTGAGGGATACAGTAAACCTGACGGGAAGCATCCGAAACTATAACTAGTGTCACAGAAATGGTTCAAAACATAGACAGTAAGAAGCGCCAGTCTTCTTGAACTTGGGTCGGAATTGTGCCTTTTGTACTTAATTCGGATGCAACTTCTGTGTTTCACCGTCAATACGAAGGTCAGAGGGATGCAGTAAACCTGAAGTGAAGCATCGGAATCTATAACTAGTGTTACAGGAATGGTTAAAACATAGACAGTAAGAAGAGTCAGTGTTCTTGTACTGAAGTCAGCATTGTGCCTTTTGTATTTAATTAAGATGCAATGTTTGTGTTTCATCGTCAATAATAAGGTCAGAGGGATACAGTAAACCTGAAGTGAAGCATCGGAATCTATAAGTAGTGTCACAGGAATGGTTCAAAACATAGACAGTAAGAAGAGTCAGTCTTCTTGTACTTAAGTCGCCATTGTGCTTTTTGTATTTAATTAAGATGCAATTTCTGTGTTTCATCGTCAATAACAAGGTGAAAGGGATACAGTAAACCTGAAGTTAAGCATCGGAATCTATAACTAGTGTCACAGGAATGATTCAAAACATAGACAGTAAGAATAGACAGTCTTCTTGTCCTTAAGTCGGCATTGTGCCTTTTATATATAATTCCGATGCAATTTCTGTGTTTCATCGTCAATAAGAAGCTCAGAGGGATACAGTAAACCTGAAGTAAAGCATCGGAATCTATAACTAGTGTCACAGGAATGATTCAAATCATAGTCAGTAAGAAGAGTCAGTTATCTAGTACTTAAGCCGGCATTGTGCCTTTTGTATTTAATTCCGAAGCAATTTCTGGGTTTCATCGTTAATAAGAAGGTCAAAGGGTTACAGTAAACCTGAAGTGAAGCATCGGAATCTATAACTAGTGTCACAGGAATGGTTGAAACATAGACAGCAAGAAGAGTTAGTCTTTTTGTACTTGTCGGCATTGTGCCTTTTGTATTTAATTCCGATGAATTTTCTGTGTTTGATCGTCAATAAGGTCAGAGGGATACAGTAAACCTGAAGTGAAGCATCGGAATCTATTACTAGTGTCACAGGAATGGTTCAAACCATAGACAGTAAGAAGAGTCAGTGTTCTTGTACTTAAGTCGGCATTGTGCCTTTTGTATTTAATTAAGATGCAATTACTGTGTCTCATCGTCAATAAGAAGGTGAAAGGGATACAGTTAACCTGAAGTGAACCATCGGAATCTATAACTAGTGTCACAGAAATGGTTCAAAACATAGACAGTAAGAAGAGCCAGTCTTCTTGTACTTGAGTCGGCATTGTGCCTTTTGTATTTAATTCCGATGCAATTTACGTGTTTCATCGTCAATACGAAGGTCCGAGGGATACAGTATACCTGAAGTGAAGCATCGGAATCTATACCTAGTGTCACAGGAATGGTTCAAATCATAGTCAGTAAGAAGAGTCAGTTATCTTGTACTTAAGTCGGCATTGTGCCTTTTTTATTTAATTCCAATGCAATTTCTGTGTTTCATCGTTAATAAGATAGTCAGAGGGATACAGTAAACCTGAAGTGAAGCGTCGGAATCTATGACTAGTGCCACAGGAATGGTTCAAAACATAGACAGTAAGAAGAGTCAGTCTTTTTGTACTTAAGTCGGCTTTGTGCCTTTTGTATTTAATTCCGATGCAATTTCTGTGTTTCATCGTCAATACGAAGGTCCGAGGGATACAGTAAACCTGATGTGAAGCATCGGAATCTATAACTAGTGTCACAGGAATCGTTCAAAACATAGACAGTAAGAAGGGTCAGTCTTCTTGTACTTAAGTCGGCATTGTGCCTTTTGTATTTAATTCCGATGCAATATCTGTGTTTCTTCGCTATTAACGAGGTCAGAGGCATTCAGTATACCTGAAGTGAAGCATCGGAATCTGTAACTAGTGTCACAGAAATGGTTCAAAACATAGACAGTAAGAAGAGCCAGTCTTCTTGTACTTGAGTCGGCATTGTGCCTTTTGTATTTAATTCCGATGCAATTTAGGTGTTTCATCGTCAATAAGAAGGTCAGATGGATACAGTAAACTTGAAGTGAAGCATCGGAATCTATAACTAGTGTCACAGGAATGGTTCAAAACATAGACAATAAGAAGGGGCATTCTCTTGTTCTTAAGTCGGCATTGTGCCTTTTGTATTTAATTCCGATGCAATTTACGTGTTTCATCGTCAATAAGAAGGTCAGAGGGATACAGTAAACCTGAAGTGAAGCATCGGAATCTATAACTAGTGTCACAGGAATGGTTCAAACATAGACAGTAAGAAGAGTCAGTCTTTTTGTACTTAAGTCGGCATTGTGCCTTTTGTATTTAATTCCTATGAATTTTCTGTGTTTGATCGTCAATAAGAAGGTCAGAGGGAAACAGTATACATGATGTGAAGCATGGGAATCTATTACTAGTGTCACAGGAATGGTTCAAACCAATGACAGTAAGAAGAGTCAGTGTTCTTGTACTTTAGTCGGCATTGTGCCTTTTGTATTTAATTCCGGTGCAATTTCTGTGTTTCATCGTCAATACGAAGGTCAGAGGGATACAGTAAACCTGAAGTGAAGCATCGGAATCTATAACTAGAGTCACAGGAATGGTTCAAAACATAGACCGTAAGAAGGATCTGTCTTCTTGAACTTAAGTCGGCATTGTGCCTTTTGTATTTAATTCCGATGCAATTTCTGTATTTCGTCGTCAATAAGAAGGTCAGAGGGATACAGTATACCTGAATTGAAGCATTGGAATCTATAACTAGTGTCACAGAAATGGTTCAAAACATAGACAGTAAGAAGAGTCAGTCTTCTTGTACCTATGTCGGCATTGTGCCTTTTGTAAATAATTCCGATGCAATTTCTGTGTTTCATCGTCAATAAGAAGCTGAGAGGGATACAGTAACCCTGAAGTGAAGCATCGGAATCTATAACTAGTGTCACAGGAATGGTTCAAAACATAGACAGTAAGAAGAGTCAGTCTTTTTGTACTTAAGTCGGCATTGTGCCTTTTGTATTTAATTCCGATGCAATTTCTGTGTTTCATCGTCAATAAGAAGGTCACAGGAATACACTAAACCTGAAATGAAGCATCGGAATCTATAACTAGTGTAACAGGAATGGTTCAAAACATAGACAGTAGGAAGAGTCAGTTTTCTTGTACTTAAGTCGGCATAGGGTCTTTTGAATATAATTACGGTGCAATTTCTGTGTCTCTTCGTCAATAAGAAGGTCTGAGGGATACAGTAAACCTGAAGGGAAGCATCGGAAACTATAACTTGTGTCACAGAAATTGTTCAAAGCATAGACAGTAAGGAGAGCCAGTCTTCTTGTACTTGAGTCGGCATTGTATCTTTTGTATTTCATTCCGATGCAATTTATGTGTTTCTTCGTCAATAAGAAGGTCAGAGGGACACAGTAAACCTGAAGTGAAGCATCGGAATCTATAACTAGTGTCACAGGAATGGTTCACAACATAGAACGTAAGAAGAGCCAGTCTTCTTGTACTTGGGTCGGCATTGTGCCTTTTGTATTTAATTCGGATGCAACTTCTGTGTTTCATCATCAATAAGAGCGTCAGAGGGATACAGTAAACCTAAAGTGAAGGATCGGAATCTATAACTAGTGTCACAGGAATGGTTCAAAACATAGACAGTAGGAAGAGTCAGTCTTCTTGTACTTAATTCGGCATTGTGCCTTTTGTATTTAATTAAGATTTAATTTCTGTGTTTCATCGTCAATAATAAGGTCAGAGGGATACAGTAAACCTGATGTGAAGCATCGGAATCTATAACTAGTGTCACAGGAATGGTTCAAAACATTGAGAGTAATAAGAGTCAGTCTTCTTGTACTTATGTCGCCATTGTGCCTTTTGTAAATAATTCCGATTCAATTTCTGTGTTTCATCGTCAATAAGAAGCTCAGAGGGATACGGTAAATCTGAAGTGAAGCATCGGAATCTATAACTAGTGTCACAGGAATGGTTCAAACATAGACAGTAAGAAGAGTCAGTCTTTTTGTACTTAAGTCGGCATTGTGCCTTTTGTATTTAATTCCGATGAATTTTCTGTGTTTGATCGTCAATAAGAAGGTCAGAGGGAAACAGTATACATGATGTGAAGCATGGGAATCTATTACTAGTGTCACAGGAATGGTTCAAACCAATGACAGTAAGAAGAGTCAGTGTTCTTGTACTTAAGTCGGCATTGTGCCTTTTGTATTTAATTAAGATGCAATTTCTGTGTTTCATCGTCAATAAGAAGGTGAAAGGGATACAGTAAACCTGAAGTGAAGCATCGGAATCTATAACTAGTGTCACAGGAATGGTTCAAAATATAGACAGTAAGAAGAGTCAGTCTTCTTGTAATTAAGTCGACATTGTGCCTTTTGTATATATTTCCGATGCAATTTCTGTGTTTCATCGTCAATAAGAAGCTCACAAGGATACAGTAACCCTGAAGTGAAGCATCGGAATCTATAACCAGTGTCACAGGCATGGTTCAAAACATAGACAGTAAGTAGAGTCAGTCTTTTTGTACTTAAGTCGGCATTGTGAATTTTTTTTTCAATTCCGGTGCAATTTCTGTGTTTCATCGTCAGTACGAAGGTCAGAGGGATACAGTAAACCTGAAGTGAAGCATCGGAATCTATAACTAGTGTCACAGAAATAGTTCAAAACATAGACAGTAAGAAGAGGCATTCTTCTTGTACTTAAGTCGGCATTGTGCCTTTTGTAAATAATTCCGATGCAATTTCTGTGTTTCATCGTCAATAAGAAGCTGAGAGGGATACAGTAAATCTGAAGTGAAGCATCGGAATCTATAACTAGAGTCACAGGAATGGTTCAAAACATAGACCGTAAGAAGGATCTGTCTTCTTGAACTTAAGTCGGCATTGTGCCTTTTGTATTTAATTCCGATGCAATTTCTGTATTTCGTCGTCAATAAGAAGGTCAGAGGGATACAGTATACCTGAATTGAAGCATTGGAATCTATAACTAGTGTCACAGAAATGGTTCAAAACATAGACAGTAAGAAGAGTCAGTCTTCTTGTACTTATGTCGGCATTGTGCCTTTTGTAAATAATTCCGATGCAATTTCTGTGTTTCATCGTCAATAAGAAGCTGAGAGGGATACAGTAACCCTGAAGTGAAGCATCGGAATCTATAACTAGTGTCACAGGAATGGTTCAAAACATAGACAGTAAGAAGAGTCAGTCTTTTTGTACTTAAGTCGGCATTGTGCCTTTTGTATTTAATTCCGATGCAATTTCTGTGTTTCATCGTCAATATGAAGGTCAGATCGATACAGTAAACCTGAAGTGAAGCATCTGAATCTATAACTAGCGTCACAGGAATGGTTCGAAGCATAGACAGTAAGAAGAGTCAGTCTTTTTGTACTTAAGTGGGCATTGTGCCATTTGTATTTAATTCCGATGCAGTTTCTGTGATTCATCGTCTATACAAAGGTCAGAGGGATACAGTAAACCTGAAATGAAGCATCGGAATCTATAACTAGTGTAACAGGAATGGTTCAAAACATAGACAGTGGGAAGAGTCAGTCTTCTTGTACTTAATTCGGCATTGTGCCTTTTGTATTTAATTAAGATTTAATTTCTGTGTTTCATCGTCAATAATAAGGTCAGAGGGATACAGTAAACCTGATGTGAAGCATCGGAATCTATAACTATTGTCACAGGAATGGTTCAAAACATTGAGAGTAATAAGAGTCAGTCTTCTTGTACTTATGTCGCCATTGTGCCTTTTGTAAATAATTCCGATTCAATTTCTGTGTTTCATCGTCAATAAGAAGCTCAGAGGGATACGGTAAATCTGAAGTGAAGCATCGGAATCTATAACTAGTGTCACAGGAATGGTTCAAATCATAGACAATAAGAAGGGGCATTCTCTTGTTCTTAAGTCGGCATTGTGCCTTTTGTATTTAATTCCGATGCAATTTACGTGTTTCATCGTCAATAAGAAGGTCAGAGGGATACAGTAAACCTGAAGTGAAGCATCGGAATCTATAACTAGTGTCACAGGAATGGTTCAAACATAGACAGTAAGAAGAGTCAATCTTTTTGTACTTAAGTCGGCATTGTGCCTTTTGTATTTAATTCCGATGAATTTTCTGTGTTTGATCGTCAATAAGAAGGTCAGAGGGAAACAGTATACATGATGTGAAGCATGGGAATCTATTACTAGTGTCACAGGAATGGTTCAAACCAATGACAGTAAGAAGAGTCAGTGTTCTTGTACTTAAGTCGGCATTGTGCTTTTTGTATTTAATTAAGATGCAATTTCTGTGTTTCATCGTCAATAAGAAGGTGAAAGGGATACAGTAAACCTGAAGTGAAGCATCGGAATCTATAACTAGTGTCACAGGAATGGTTCAAAACATAGACAGTAAGAAGAGTCAGTCTTCTTGTAATTAAGTCGACATTGTGCCTTTTGTATATATTTCCGATGCAATTTCTGTGTTTCATCGTCAATAAGAAGCTCACAAGGATACAGTAACCCTGAAGTGAAGCATCGGAATCTATAACTAGTGTCACAGAAATAGTTCAAAACATAGACAGTAAGAAGAGGCATTCTTCTTGTACTTAAGTCGGCATTGTGCCTTTTGTAAATAATTCCGATGCAATTTCTGTGTTTCATCGTCAATAAGAAGCTGAGAGTGATACAGTAAATCTGAAGTGAAGCATCGGAATCTATAACTAGTGTCACAGGAATGGTTCAAAACATAGACAGTAAGAAGAGGCATTCTTCTTGTACTTAAGTCGGCATTGTGCCTTTTGTATTTAATTCCGATGCAATTTACGTGTTTCATCGTCAATAAGAAGGTCAGAGGGATACAGTAAACATGAAGTGAAGCATCGGAATCTATAACTAGTGTCACAGGAATGGTTCAAAACATAGAGAGTAAGAAGAGTCAGTCTTTTTGTACTTAAGTCGGCATTGTGCCTTTTGTATTTAATTCCGATGCAATTTCTGTGTTTCATCGTCAATACGAAAGTCAGAGGGATACAGTAAACCTTAAGTGAAGCATCGGAACCTATAACTAGTGTCACAGGAAAGGTTCAAAACATAGACAGTAAGAAGGGTCAGTCTTCTTGTACTTAAGTCGGCATTGTGCCTTTTGTACTTAATTCCGATGCAATTTACGTGTTTCATCGTCAATAAGAAGGTCAGAGGAATACAGTAAACGTGAAGTGAAGCATCGGAATCTATAACTAGTGTCTAAGGAATGGTTCAAAACATAGACAGTAAGAAGAGTCAGTTTTCTTGTACATAAGTCGGCATTGTGCTTTTTGTAATTAATTCCGATGCAATTTCTGTTTTTCATCGTCAATAAGAAGGTCACAGGGAGACAGTAAACCTGAACTGAAGTATCGGAATCTATAACTAGTGTCACAGGAATGGTTCAAAACATAGACAGTAGGTACAGTCAGTCTTCTTGTACTTAATTCGGCATTGTGCCTTTTGAATTTAATTAAGATTTAATTTCTGTGTTTCATCGTCAATAATAAGGTCACAGGCATACAGTAAACCTGATGTGAAGCATCGGAATCTATAACTAGTGTCACAGGAATGGTTCAAATCATAGTCAGTAAGAAGAGTCAGTTATCTTGTACTTAAGCCGGCATTGTGCCTTTTGTATTTAATTCCGATGCAATTTCTGGGTTTCATCGTTAATAAGAAGGTCAAAGGGTTACAGTAAACCTGAAGTGAAGCATCGGAATCTATAACTAGTGTCACAGGAATGGTTGAAACATAGACAGCAAGAAGAGTCAGTCTTTTTGTACTTAAGTCGGCATTGTGCCTTTTGTATTTAATTCCGATGAATTTTCTGTGTTTGATCGTCAATAAGAAGGTCAGAGGGATACAGTAAACCTGAAGTGAAGCATCGGAATCTATTACTAGTGTCACAGGAATGGTTCAAACCATAGACAGTAAGAAGAGCCAGTGTTCTTGTACTTAAGTCGGCATTGTGCCTTTTGTATTTAATTAAGATGCAATTACTGTGTCTCATCGTCAATAAGAAGGTGAAAGGGATACAGTTAACCTGAAGTGAACCATCGGAATCTATAACTAGTGTCACAGAAATGGTTCAAAACATAGACAGTAAGAAGAGCCAGTCTTCTTGTACTTGAGTCGGCATTGTGCCTTTTGTATTTAATTCCGATGCAATTTACGTGTTTCATCGTCAATACGAAGGTCCGAGGGATACAGTATACCTGAAGTGAACCATCGGAATCTATACCTAGTGTCACGGGAATGGTTCAAATCATAGTCAGTAAGAAGAGTCAGTTATCTTGTACTTAAGTCGGCATTGTGCCTTTTTTATTTAATTCCAATGCAATTTCTGTGTTTCATCGTTAATAAGAAAGTCAGAGGGATACAGTAAACCTGAAGTGAAGCGTCGGAATCTATGACTAGTGCCACAGGAATGGTTCAAAACATAGACAGTAAGAAGAGTCAGTCTTTTTGTACTTAAGTCGGCTTTGTGCCTTTTGTATTTAATTCCGATGCAATTTCTGTGTTTCATCGTCAATACGAAGGTCCGAGGGATACACTAAACCTGATGTGAAGCATCGGAATCTATAACTAGTGTCACAGGAATGGTTCAAAACATAGACAGTAGGAAGAGTCAGTCTTCTTGTACTTAATTCGGCATTGTGCCTTTTGTATCTAATTAAGATTTAATTTCAGTGTTTCATCGTCAATAATAAGGTCAGAGGGATACAGTAAACCTGATGTGAAGCATCGGAATCTATAACTAGTGTCACAGGAATGGTTCAAAACATTGAGAGTAATAAGAGTCAGTCTTCTTGTACTTATGTCGCCATTGTGCCTTTTGTAAATAATTCCGATGCAATTTCTGTGTTTCATCGTCAATAAGAAGCTCAGAGGGATACGGTAAATCTGAAGTGAAGCATCGGAATCTATAACTAGTGTCACAGGAATGGTTCAAATCATAGACAATAAGAAGGGGCATTCTCTTGTTCTTAAGTCGGCATTGTGCCTTTTGTATATATTTCCGATGCAATTTCTGTGTTTCATCGTCAATAAGAAGCTCACAAGGATACAGTAACCCTGAAGTGAAGCATCGGAATCTATAACTAGTGTCACAGGCATGGTTCAAAACATAGACAGTAAGTAGAGTCAGTCTTTTTGTATTTAAGTCGGCATTGTGAATTTTTTTTTCAATTCCGGTGCAATTTCTGTGTTTCATCGTCAGTACGAAGGTCAGAGGGATACAGTAAACCTGAAGTGAAGCATCGGAATCTATAACTAGTGTCACAGAAATAGTTCAAAACACAGACAGTAAGAAGAGGCATTCTTCTTGTACTTAAGTCGGCATTGTGCCTTTTGTAAATAATTCCGATGCAATTTCTGTGTTTCATCGTCAATAAGAAGCTGAGAGGGATACAGTAAATCTGAAGTGAAGCATCGGAATCTATAACTAGTGTCACAGGAATGGTTCAAAACATAGACAGTAAGAAGAGGCATTCTTCTTGTACTTAAGTCGGCATTGTGCCTTTTGTATTTAATTCCGATGCAATTTACGTGTTTCATCGTCAATAAGAAGGTCAGAGGGATACAGTAAACCTGAAGTGAAGCATCGGAATCTATAACTAGTGTCACAGGAATGGTTCAAAACATAGACAGTAAGAAGAGTCAGTCTTTTTGTACTTAAGTCGGCATTGTGCCTTTTGTATTTAATTCCGATGCAATTTCTGTGTTTCATCGTCAATACGAAAGTCAGAGGGATACAGTAAACCTTAAGTGAAGCATCGGAACCTATAACTAGTGTCACAGGAAAGGTTCAAAACATAGACAGTAAGAAGGGTCAGTCTTCTTGTACTTAAGTCGGCATTGTGCCTTTTGTACTTAATTCCGATGCAATTTACGTGTTTCATCGTCAATAAGAAGGTCAGAGGAATACAGTAAACGTGAAGTGAAGCATCGGAATCTATAACTAGTGTCTAAGGAATGGTTCAAAACATAGACAGTAAGAAGAGTCAGTTTTCTTGTACATAAGTCGGCATTGTGCCTTTTGTAATTAATTCCGATGCAATTTCTGTTTTTCATCGTCAATAAGAAGGTCACAGGGAGACAGTAAACCTGAACTGAAGTATCGGAATCTATAACTAGTGTCACAGGAATGGTTCAAAACATAGACAGTAGGTACAGTCAGTCTTCTTGTACTTAATTCGGCATTGTGCCTTTTGAATTTAATTAAGATTTAATTTCTGTGTTTCATCGTCAATAATAAGGTCAGAGGCATACAGTAAACCTGATGTGAAGCAGCGGAATCTATAACTAGTGTCACAGGAATGGTTCAAATCATAGTCAGTAAGAAGAGTCAGTTATCTTGTACTTAAGCCGGCATTGTGCCTTTTGTATTTAATTCCGATGCAATTTCTGGGTTTCATCGTTAATAAGAAGGTCAAAGGGTTACAGTAAACCTGAAGTGAAGCATCGGAATCTATAACTAGTGTCACAGGAATGGTTGAAACATAGACAGCAAGAAGAGTCAGTCTTTTTGTACTTAAGTCGGCATTGTGCCTTTTGTATTTAATTCCGATGAATTTTCTGTGTTTGATCGTCAATAAGAAGGTCAGAGGGATACAGTAAACCTGAAGTGAAGCATCGGAATCTATTACTAGTGTCACAGGAATGGTTCAAACCATAGACAGTAAGAAGAGCCAGTGTTCTTGTACTTAAGTCGGCATTGTGCCTTTTGTATTTAATTAAGATGCAATTACTGTGTCTCATCGTCAACAAGAAGGTGAAAGGGATACAGTTAACCTGAAGTGAACCATCGGAATCTATAACTAGTGTCACAGAAATGGTTCAAAACATAGACAGTAAGAAGAGCCAGTCTTCTTGTACTTGAGTCGGCATTGTGCCTTTTGTATTTAATTCCGATGCAATTTACGTGTTTCATCGTCAATACGAAGGTCCGAGGGATACAGTATACCTGAAGTGAACCATCGGAATCTATACCTAGTGTCACGGGAATGGTTCAAATCATAGTCAGTAAGAAGAGTCAGTTATCTTGTACTTAAGTCGGCATTGTGCCTTTTTTATTTAATTCCAATGCAATTTCTGTGTTTCATCGTTAATAAGAAAGTCAGAGGGATACAGTAAACCTGAAGTGAAGCGTCGGAATCTATGACTAGTGCCACAGGAATGGTTCAAAACATAGACAGTAAGAAGAGTCAGTCTTTTTGTACTTAAGTCGGCTTTGTGCCTTTTGTATTTAATTCCGATGCAATTTCTGTGTTTCATCGTCAATACGAAGGTCCGAGGGATACACTAAACCTGATGTGAAGCATCGGAATCTATAACTAGTGTCACAGGATCGTTCAAAACATAGACAGTAAGAAGGGTCAGTCTTCTTGTACTTAAGTCGGCATTGTGCCTTTTGTATTTAATTCCGATGCAATATCTGTGTTTCTTCGCCATTAACGAGGTCAGAGGGATACAGTATACCTGAAGTGAAGCATCGGAATCTGTAACTAGTGTCACAGAAATGGTTCAAAACATAGACAGTAAGAAGAGCCAGTCTTCTTGTACTTGAGTCGGCATTGTGCCATTTGTATTTAATTCCGATGCAATTTACGTGTTTCATCGTCAATAAGAAGGTCAGAGGGATACAGTAAACTTGAAGTGAAGCATCGGAATCTATAACTAGTGTCACAGGAATGGTTCAAAACATAGACAATAAGAAGGGGCATTCTCTTGTTCTTAAGTCGACATTGTGCCTTTTGTATTTAATTCCGATGCAATTTACGTGTTTCATCGTCAATAAGAAGGTCAGAGGGATACAGTAAACCTGAAGTGAAGCATCGGAATCTATAACTAGTGTCACAGGAATGGTTCAAACATAGACAGTAAGAAGAGTCAGTCTTTTTGTACTTAAGTCGGCATTGTGCCTTTTGTATTTAATTCCGATGAATTTTCTGTGTTTGATCGTCAATAAGAAGGTCAGAGGGAAACAGTATACATGATGTGAAGCATGGGAATCTATTACTAGTGTCACAGGAATGGTTCAAACCAATGACAGTAAGAAGAGTCAGTCTTCTTGTACTTAAGTCGGCATTGTGCCTTTTGTATTTAATTAAGATGCAATTTCTGTGTTTCATCGTCAATAAGAAGGTGAAAGGGATACAGTAAACCTGAAGTGAAGCATCGGAATCTATAACTAGTGTCACAGGAATGGTTCAAAACGTAGACAGTAAGAAGAGTCAGTCTTCTTGTACTTAAGTCGACATTGTGCCTTTTGTATATATTTCCGATGCATTTTCTGTGTTTCATCGTCAATAAGAAGCTCACAAGGATACAGTAACCCTGAAGTGAAGCATCGGAATCTATAACTAGTGTCACAGGCATGGTTCAAAAGCATAGACAGTAAGTAGAGTCAGTCTTTTTGTACTTAAGTCGGCATTGTGAATTTTTTTTTAATTCCGGTGCAATTTCTGTGTTTCATCGTCAATACGAAGGTCAGAGGGATACAGTAAACCTGAAGTGAAGCATCGGAATCTATAACTAGAGTCACAGGAATGGTTCAAAGCATAGACCGTAAGAAGGATCTGTCTTCTTGAACTTAAGTCGGCATTGTGCCTTTTGTATTTAATTCCGATGCAATTTCTGTATTTCTTCGTCAATAAGAAGGTCAGAGGGATACAGTATACCTGAAGTGAAGCATCGGAATCTATAACTAGTGTCACAGAAATGGTTCAAAACATAGACAGTAAGAAGAGTCAGTCTTCTTGTACTTATGTCGGCATTGTGCCTTTTGTAAATAATTCCGATGTAATTTCTGTGTTTCATCGTCAATAAGAAGCTGAGAGGGATACAGTAAATCTGAAGTGAAGCATCGGAATCTATAACTAGTGTCACAGGAATGGTTCAAAACATAGACAGTAAGAAGAGGCATTCTTCTTGTACTTAAGTCGGCATTTGTGCCTTTTGTATTTAATTCCGATGCAATTTACGTGTTTCATCGTCAATAAGAAGGTCAGAGGGATACAGTAACCCTGAAGTGAAGCATCGGAATCTATAACTAGTGTCACAGGAATGGTTCAAAACATAGACAGTAAGAAGAGTCAGTCTTTTTGTACTTAAGTCGGCATTGTGCCTTTTGTATTTAATTCCGATGCAATTTCTGTGTTTCATCGTCAATACGAAAGTCAGAGGGATACAGTAAACCTGAAGTGAAGCATCGGAATCTATAACTAGTGTCACAGGAATGGTTCAAACATAGACAGCAAGAAGAGTCAGTCTTTTTGTACTTAAGTCGGCATTGTGCCTTTTGTATTTAATTCCGATGAATTTTCTGTGTTTGATCGTCAATAAGAAGGTCAGAGGGATACAGTAAACCTGAAGTGAAGCATCGGAATCTATTACTAGTGTCACAGGAATGGTTCAAACCATAGACAGTAAGAAGAGTCAGTGTTCTTGTACTTAAGTCGGCATTGTGCCTATTGTATTTAATTAAGATGCAATTACTGTGTCTCATCGTCAATAAGAAGGTGAAAGGGATACAGTTAACCTGAAGTGAACCATCGGAATCTATAACTAGTGTCACAGCAATGGTTCAAAACATAGACAGTAAGAAGAGCCAGTCTTCTTGTACTTGAGTCGGCATTGTGCCTTTTGTATTTAATTCCGATGCAATTTACGTGTTTCATCGTCAATACGAAGGTCCGAAGGATACAGTATACATGAAGTGAAGCATCGGAATCTATACCTAGTGTCACAGGAATGGTTCAAATCATAGTCAGTAAGAAGAGTCAGTTATCTTGTACTTAAGCCGGCATTGTGCCTTTTGTATTTAATTCCGATGCAATTTCTGTGTTTCATCGTTAATAAGAAGGTCAGAGGGATACAGTAAACCTGAAGTGAAGCGTCGGAATCTATGACTAGTGCCACAGGAATGGTTCAAAACATAGACAGTAGGAAGAGTCAGTCTTTTTGTACTTAAGTCGGCTTTGTGCCTTTTGTATTTAATTCCGATGCAATTTCTGTGTTTCATCGTCAATACGAAGGTCCGAGGGATACAGTAAACCTGATGTGAAGCATCGTAATCTATAACTAGTGTCACAGGAATCGTTCAAAACATAGACAGTAAGAAGGGTCAGTCTTCTTGTACTTAAGTCGGCATTGTGCCTTTTGTATTTAATTCCGTTGCAATATCTGTGTTTCTTCGCCATTAAGGAGGTCAGAGGGATACAGTATACCTGAAGTGAAGCATCGGAATCTGTAACTAGTGTCACAGAAATGGTTCAAAACATAGACAGTAAGAAGAGCCAGTCTTCTTGTACTTGAGTCGGCATTGTGCCTTTTGTATTTAATTCCGATGCAATTTCTGTGTTTCATCGTCAATTAGAAGGTCACAGGGATACAGTAAACCTGAAATGAAGCATCGGAATCTATAACTAGTGTAACAGGAATGGTTCAAAACATAGACAGTAGGAAGAGTCAGTTTTCTTGTACTTAAGTCGGCATAGGGTCTTTTGAATATAATTACGGTGCAATTTCTGTGTCTCTTCGTCAATAAGAAGGTCTGAGGGATACAGTAAACCTGAAGGGAAGCATCGGAAACTATAACTTGTGTCACAGAAATTGTTCAAAGCATAGACAGTAAGGAGAGCCAGTCTTCTTGTACTTGAGTCGACATTGTACCTTTTGTATTTCATTCCGATGCAATTTATGTGTTTCTTCGTCAATAAGAAGGTCAGAGGGACACAGTAAACCTGAAGTGAAGCATCGGAATCTATAACTAGTGTCACAGGAATGGTTCACAACATAGAACGTAAGAAGAGCCAGTCTTCTTGTACTTGGGTCGGCATTGTGCCTTTTGTATTTAATTCGGATGCAACTTCTGTGTTTCATCATCAATACGAGCGTCAGAGGGATACAGTAAACCTAAAGTGAAGGATCGGAATCTATAACTAGTGTCACAGGAATGGTTCAAAACATAGACAGTAGGAAGAGTCAGTCTTCTTGTACTTAATTCGGCATTGTGCCTTTTGTATCTAATTAAGATTTAATTTCTGTGTTTCATCGTCAATAATAAGGTCAGAGGGATACAGTAAACCTGATGTGAAGCATCGGAATCTATAACTAGTGTCACAGGAATGGTTCAAAACATTGAGAGTAATAAGAGTCAGTCTTCTTGTACTTATGTCGCCATTGTGCCTTTTGTAAATAATTCCGATGCAATTTCTGTGTTTCATCGTCAATAAGAAGCTCAGAGGGATACGGTAAATCTGAAGTGAAGCATCGGAATCTATAACTAGTGTCACAGGAATGGTTCAAACATAGACAGTAAGAAGAGTCAGTCTTTTTGTACTTAAGTCGGCATTGTGCCTTTTGTATTTAATTCCGATGAATTTTCTGTGTTTGATCGTCAATAAGAAGGTCAGAGGGAAACAGTATACATGATGTGAAGCATGGGAATCTATTAATAGTGTCACAGGAATGGTTCAAACCAATGACAGTAAGAAGAGTCAGTGTTCTTGTACTTAAGTCGGCATTGTGCCTTTTGTATTTAATTAAGATGCAATTTCTGTGTTTCATCGTCAATAAGAAGGTGAAAGGGATACAGTAAACCTGAAGTGAAGCATCGGAATCTATAACTAGTGTCACAGGAATGGTTCAATGCATAGACAGTAAGAAGAGTCAGTCTTCTTGTAATTAAGTCGACATTGTGCCTTTTGTATATATTTCCGATGCAATTTCTGTGTTTCATCGTCAATAAGAAGCTCACAAGGATACAGTAACCCTGAAGTGAAGCATCGGAATCTATAACTAGTGTCACAGGCATGGTTCAAAACATAGACAGTAAGTAGAGTCAGTCTTTTTGTACTTAAGTCGGCATTGTGAATTTTTTTTTAAATTCCGGTGCAATTTCTGTGTTTCATCGTCAATACGAAGGTCAGAGGGATACAGTAAACCTGAAGTGAAGCATCGGAATCTATAACTAGTGTCACAGAAATAGTTCAAAACATAGACAGTAAGAAGAGGCATTCTTCTTGTACTTAAGTCGGCATTGTGCCTTTTGTAAATAATTCCGATGCAATTTCTGTGTTTCATCGTCAATAAGAAGCTGAGAGAGATACAGTAAATCTGAAGTGAAGCATCGGAATCTATAACTAGTGTCACAGGAATGGTTCAAAACATAGACAGTAAGAAGAGGCATTCTTCTTGTACTTAAGTCGGCATTGTGCCTTTTGTATTTAATTCCGATGCAATTTACGTGTTTCATCGTCAATAAGAAGGTCAGAGGGATACAGTAAACCTGAAGTGAAGCATCGGAATCTATAACTAGTGTCACAGGAATGGTTCAAAACATAGACAGTAAGAAGAGTCAGTCTTTTTGTACTTAAGTCGGCATTGTGCCTTTTGTATTAAATTCCGATGCAATTTCTGTGTTTCATCGTCAATACGAAAGTCAGAGGGATACAGTAAACCTGAAGTGAAGCATCGGAATCTATAACTAGTGTCACAGGAAAGGTTCAAAACTTAGACAGTAAGAAGGGTCAGTCTTCTTGTACTTAAGTCGGCATTGTGCCTTTTGTATTTAATTCCGATGCAATTTACGTGTTTCATCGTCAATAAGAGGGTCAGAGGAATACAGTAAACGTGAAGTGAAGCATCGGAATCTATAACTAGTGTCTAAGGAATGGTTCAAAACATAGACAGTAAGAAGAGCCAGTCTTCTTGTACTTGAGTCGGCATTGTGCCTTTTGTATTTAATTCGGATGCAACGTCCGTGTTTCATCGTCAATAAGAAGGTCAGAGGGATACGGTAAACCTGAAGTGAAGCATCGGAATCTATAACTAGTGTCACAGGAATGGTTCAAAACATAGACAATAAGAAGACCCATTCTTCTTATACTTATATCGGCATTGTGCCTTTTGTATTTAATTCCGATGCAATTTCTGTGTTTCATCGTCAATAAGAAGGTCACAGGGAGACAGTAAACCTGAACTGAAGCATCGGAATCTATAACTAGTGTCGCAGGAATGGTTCAAAACTTAGACAGTAAGAAGAGCCAGCCTTCTTGTACTTGGGTCGACATTGTGCCTTTTGTATTTAATTCGGATGCAACTTCTGTGTTTCATCGTCAATAAGAGCGTCAGAGGGATACAGTAAACCTGAAGTGAAGCATCGGAATCTATTACTAGTGTCACAGGAATGGTTCAAAGCATAGACAGTTGGAAGAGTCAGTCTTCTTGTACTTAATTCGGCATTGTGCCTTTTGTATTTAATTAAGATTTAATTTCTGTGTTTCATCGTCAATAATAAGGTCAGAGGCATACAGTAAACCTGATGTGAAGCATCGGAATCTATAACTAGTGTCACAGGAATGGTTCAAATCATAGTGAGTAAGAAGAGTCAGATATCTTGTACTTAAGTCGGCATTGTGCCTTTTGTATTTAATTCCGGTGCAATTTCTGTGTTTCATCGTCAATAAGAAGATCAGAGGGATACAGTAAACCTGAAGTGAAGCATCGGAATCTATAACTAGTGTCACAGGAATCGTTCAAAACATAGACAGTAAGAAGGGTCGGTCTTCTTGTACTTAAGTCAGCATTGTGCCTTTTGTATTTAATTCCAATGCAATATCTGTGTTTCTTCGTCATTAAGAAGGTCAGAGGGATACAGTAAAACTGAAGTCAAGCATCGGAATCTATAACTAGTGTCACAGAAATTGTTCACAACATAGTAAGAAGAGCCAGTCTTCTGGTACTTGAGTCGGCATTGTGCCTTTTGTATTTAATTATGATGCAATATCTGTGTTTCATCGTCAATAGGAAGGTGAAAGGGATACAGTAAACCTGAAGTGAAGCTTCGGAATCTATAACTAGTGACACAGGAATGGTTCAAAACATAGACAGTAGGAAGAGTCAGTTTTCTTGTGCTTAAGTCGGCATTGTGCCTTTTGTATATAATTCCGATGCAAATTCTGTGTTTCATCGTCAATAAGAAGCTCAAAGGGATACAGTAAACCTGAAGTGAAGCATCGGTATCTATAACTAGTGTTACAGAAATGGTTCAAAACATAGACAGTAAGAAAAGCCAGTCTTCTTGCACTTGAGTCGGCATTGTGCCTTTTGTATTTAATTCCGATGCAATTTCTGTGTTTCATCGTCAATAAGAAGGTCAGAGGGATACAGTAAACCCTTAAGTGAAGCATCGGAATCTATAACTAGTGTCACAGGAATGGTTCAAAACATAGACAGTAAGAAGAGTCAGTTTTCTTGTACTTAATTCGGCATTGGGCCTTTTGAATATTATTACGATGCAATTTCTGTGTTTCTTCGTCAATAAGAAGGTCTGAGGGTTACAGTAAACCTGAAGGGAAGCATCGGAATCTATAACTAGTGTCACAGAAATGGTTCAAAACATAGACAGTAAGGAGAGCCGGTCTTCTTGTACTTGTGTCGACATTGTGCCTTTCGTATTTAATTCCGATGCAATCTGTGTGTTTCTTCGTCAATAAGAAGGGCAGAGGGACACAGTAAACCTGAAGTGAAGCATCGGAATCTATAACTAGTGTCACAGGAATAGTTCAAAACATAGACAGTAAGAAGAGCCAGTCTTCTTGTACTTGGGTCGGCATTGTGCCTTTTGTATTTAATTAAGATTTAATTTCTGTGTTTCATCGTCAATAATAAGGTCAGAGGGATACAGTAAACCTGAAGTGAAGCATCGGAATCTATAACTAGTGTCACAGGAATGGTTCAAAAACATAGTAAGAAGAGTCAATCTTCTTGTACTTAAGTCGGCATTGGGCCTTTTGTATTTAATTAAGATGCAATTTCTGTGTTTCATCGTGAATAGGAAGGTGAAAGGGATACAGTAAACCTGGAGTGAAGCTTCGGAAATTTATAACTAGTGTCACAGGAATGGTTCAAATCATAGACAGTAGGAAGAGTCAGTCTTCTTGTACTTAAGTCGGCATTGTGCTTTTTGTATATAATTCCAACGCAATTTCTGTGTTTCATCGTCAATAAGAAGCTTAGAGGGATACAGTAAACCTGAAGTGAAGCATCGGAATCAATAACTAGTGTCACAGGTATGGTTCAAAACATAGACAGTAAGAAGATTCAGTTTTCTTGTACTTAAGTCGGCATTGTGCCTTTTGTATTTAATTCCGATGCAATTTCTGTGTTTCATCGTCAATATGAAGGTCAGATCGATACAGAAAACCTGAAGTGAAGCATCTGAATCTATAACTAGCGTCACAGGAATGGTTCGAAGCATAGACAGTAAGAAGAGTCAGTCTTTTTGTTCTTAAGTGGGCATTGTGCCATTTGTATTTAATTCCGATGCAGTTTCTGTGATTCATCGTCTATACAAAGGTCAGAGGGATACAGTAAACCTGAAGTGAAACATCGGAATCTATAACTAGTGTCACAGGAATGGTTCAAAACATAGACAGTAGGAAGAGTCAGTTTTCTTGTGCTTAAGTCGGCATTGTGCCTTTTGTATATAATTCCGATGCAATTTCTGTGTTTCATCGTCAATAAGAAGCTCAGAGGGATACAGTAAACCTGAAGTGAAGCATCGGTATCTATAACTAGTGTTACAGAAATGGTTCAAAACATAGACAGTAAGAAAAGCCAGTCTTCTTGCACTTGAGTCGCCATTGTGCCTTTTGTATATAATTCCAATGCAATTTCTGTGTTTCATCGTCAATAAGAAGCTTAGACGGATACAGAAAACCTGAAGTGAAGCATCGGAATCAATAACTAGTGTCACAGGAATGGATCAAACATAGACAGTAGGAAGAGTCAGTCTTCTTGTACTTAATTCGGCATTGTGCCTTTTGTATTTAATTAAGATTTAATTTCTGTGTTTCATCGTCAATAATAAGGTCAGAGGGATACAGTAAACCTGAAGTGAAGCATCGGAATCTATGACTAGTGTCACAGGAATGGTTCAAAAACATAGTCAGTAAGAAGAGTCAATCTTCTTGTACTTAAGTCGCCATTGGGCCTTTTGTATTTAATTAAGATGCAATTTCTGTGTTTCATCGTGAATAGGAAGGTGAAAGGGATACAGTAAACCTGGAGTGAAGCTTCGGAAATTTGTAACTAGTGTCACAGGAATGGTTCAAATCATAGACAGTAGGAAGAGTCAGTCTTCTTGTACTTAAGTCGGCATTGTGCCTTTTGTATATAATTCCAATGCAATTTCTGTGTTTCATCATCAATAAGAAGCTTAGAGGGATACAGTAAACCTGAAGTGAAGCATCGGAATCAATAACTAGTGTCACAGGTATGGTTCAAAACATAGACAGTAAGAAGATTCAGTTTTCTTGTACTTAAGTCGGCGTTGTGCCTTTTGTATTTAATTCCGATGCAATTTCTGTGTTTCATCGTCAATATGAAGGTCAGATCGATACAGTAAACCTGAAGTGAAGCATCTGAATCTATAACTAGTGTCACAGGAATGGTTCAAAACATAGACAGTAAGAAAAGCCAGTCTTCTTGTACTTGGGTCGGCATTGTGCCTTTTGTATTTAATTCCGATGCAATTTCTGTGTTTCATCGTCAATAAGAAGGTCAGAGGGATACAGTAAACGCTTAAGTGAAGCATCGGAATCTATAACTAGTGTCACAGGAATGGTTTAAAACATAGACAGTTAGAAGAGTCAGTTTTCTTGTACTTAAGTCGGCATTGTGCCTTTTGTATTTAATTCCGATGCAATTTTTGTGTTTCATCGTAAATAAGAAGGTCACAGGGATACAGTAAACCTGAAATGAAGCTTCGGAAACTATAACTAGTGTCACAGGAATGGTTCAAAACATAAACAATAAAAAGAGTCAGTTTTTTTGTACTAAGGTCGGCATTGTGCCTTTTGTATTTAATTCCGATGCAATTTCTGTGTTTCGTTGTCAATAAGAAGGTCAGAGGGATACAGTAAAACTGAAGTGAAGCATCGGAATTTATAACTAGTGTCACAGGATTGGTTCAAAAAATAGACAGTAAGAAGAGTCAGTCTTCTTGTACTTAAGTCGGCATTGTGCCTTTTGAATATAATTCCGATGCAATCTATGTGTTTCTTCGTCAATACGAAGGTCAGAGGGACACAGTAAACCTGAAGTGAAGCATCGGAATCTATAACTAGTGTCACAGGAATGGTTCAAAACATAGACAGTAAGAAGAGCCAGTCTTTTTGTACTTGGGTCGGCATTGTGCCTTTTGTATTTAATTCATATGCAACTTCTGTGTTTCATCGTCAATAAGAGCGTCAGAGGGATACAGTAAACCTGAAGTGAAGCATCGGAATCTATAACTAGTGTCACAGGAATGGTTCAAACATAGACAGTAGGAAGAGTCAGTCTTCTTGTACTTAATTCGGCATTGTGCTTTTTGTATTTAATTAAGATTTAATTTCTGTGTTTCATCGTCACTAATAAGGTCAGAGGGATACAGTAAACCTGAAGTGAAGCATCGGAATCTATAACTAGTGTCACAGGAATGGTTCAAAAACGTAGTCAGTAAGAAGAGTCAATCTTCTTGTACTTAAGTCGGCATTGGGCCTTTTCTACTTAATTAAGATGCAATTTCTGTGTTTCATCGTGAATAGGAAGGTGAAAGGGATACAGTAAACCTGGAGTGAAGCTTCGGAAATTTATAACTAGTGTCACAGGAATGGTTCAAATCATAGACAGTAGGAAGAGTCAGTCTTCTTGTACTTAAGTCGGCATTGTGCCTTTTGTATATAATTCCAATGCAATTTCTGTGTTTCATCATCAATAAGAAGCTTAGAGGGATACAGTAAACCTGAAGCATCGGAATCAATAACTAGTGTCACAGGTATGGTTCAAAACATAGACAGTAAGAAGATTCAGTTTTCTTGTACTTAAGTCGGCGTTGTGCCTTTTCTATTTAATTCCGATGCAATTTCTGTGTTTCATCGTCTATATGAAGGTCAGATCGATACAGTAAACCTGAAGTGAAGCATCTGAATCTATAACTAGTGTCACAGGAATGGTTCAAAACATAGACAGTAAGAAAAGCCAGTCTTCTTGTACTTGGGTCGGCATTGTGCCTTTTGTATTTAATTCCGATGCAATTTCTGTGTTTCATCGTCAATAAGAAGGTCAGAGGGATACAGTAAACGCTTAAGTGAAGCATCGGAATCTATAACTAGTGTCACAGGAATGGTTCAAAACATAGACAGTTAGAAGAGTCAGTTTTCTTGTACTTTAGTCGGCATTGTGCCTTTTGTATTTAATTCCGATGCAATTTCTGTGTTTCATTGTCAATAAGAAGGTCAGAGGGATACAGTAAACCTGAAGTGAAGCATCGGAATTTATAACTAGTGTCACAGGATTGGTTCAAAAAATAGACAGTAAGAAGGGTCAGTCTTCTTGTACTTAAGTCGGCATTGTGCCTTTTGTATTTAATTCCGATGCAATTTCTGTGTTTCATTGTCAATAAGAAGGTCAGAGGGATACAGTAAACCTGAAGTGAAGCATCGGAATTTATAACTAGTGTCACACGATTGGTTCAAAAAATAGACAGTAAGAAGAGTCAGTCTTCTTGTACTTAAGTCGGCAATGTGCCTCTTGTATTTAATTCCGATATAATTTACGTAATTCATCGTCAATAAGTAGGTCAGAGGGATACAGTAAACCTGAAGTGAGGCATCGGAATCTATAACTAGTGTCACAGGAATGGTTCAAACCATAGACAGTAAGATTAGTTAGTGTTCTTGTACTAAAGTCGGCATTGTGCCTTTTGTATTTAATTAAAATGCTATTTCTATGTTTCATCGTCAATATGAAGGTCAGAGGGATACAGTAAACCTGAAGTGAAGCATCGGAATCTATAACTAGTGTCACAGGAATGTTTCAAATCATAGACAGTAAAAAGAGTCAGTCTTCTTGTACTTAAGTCGGCATTGTGCCTTTTGAATATAATTCCGATGCAATCTATGTGATTCTTCGTCAATACGAAGGTCAGAGGGACACAGTAAACCTGAAGTGAAGCATCGGAATCTATAACTAGTGTCACAGGAATGGTTCAAAACATAGACAGTAAGAAGAGCCAGTCTTTTTGTACTTGGGTCGGCATTGTGCCTTTTGTATTTAATTCATATGCAACTTCTGTGTTTCATCGTCAATAAGAGCGTCAGAGGGATACAGTAAACCTGAAGTGAAGCATCGGAATCTATAACTAGTGTCACAGGAATGGTTCAAACATAGACAGTAGGAAGAGTCAGTCTTCTTGTACTTAATTCGGCATTGTGCCTTTTGTATTTAATTAAGATTTAATTTCTGTGTTTCATCGTCAATAATAAGGTCAGAGGGATACAGTAAACCTGAAGTGAAGCATCGGAATCTATGACTAGTGTCACAGGAATGGTTCAAAAACATAGTCAGTAAGAAGAGTCAATCTTCTTGTACTTAAGTCGGCATTGGGCCTTTTGTATTTAATTAAGATGCAATTTCTGTGTTTCATCGTGAATAGGAAGGTGAAAGGGATACAGTAAACCTGGAGTGAAGCTTCGGAAATTTATAACTAGTGTCACAGGAATGGTTCAAATCATAGACAGTAGGAAGAGTCAGTCTTCTTGTACTTAAGGCGGCATTGTGCCTTTTGTATATAATTCCAATACAATTTCTGTGTTTCATCATCAATAAGATGCTTAGAGGGATACAGTAAACCTGAAGTGAAGCATCGGAATCAATAACTAGTGTCACAGGTATGGTTCAAAACATAGACAGTAAGAAGATTCAGTTTTCTTGTACTTAAGTCGGCGTTGTGCCTTTTGTATTTAATCCCGATGCAATTTCTGTGTTTCATCGTCAATATGAAGGTCAGATCGATACAGTAAACCTGAAGTGAAGCATCTGAATCTATAACTAGTGTCACAGGAATGGTTCAAAACATAGACAGTAAGAAAAGCCAGTCTTCTTGTACTTGGGTCGGCATTGTGCCTTTTGTATTTAATTCCGATGCAATTTCTGTGTTTCATCGTCAATAAGAAGGTCAGAGGGATACAGTAAACGCATAAGTGAAGCATCGGAATCTATAACTAGTGTCACAGGAATGGTTCAAAACATAGACAGTTAGAAGAGTCAGTTTTCTTGTACTTTAGTCGGCATTGTGCCTTTTGTATTTAATTCCGATGCAATTTTTGTGTTTCATCGTCAATAAGAAGGTCACAGGGATACAGTAAACCTGAAATGAAGCTTCGGAAACTATAACTAGTGTCACAGGAATGGTTCAAATCATAAACAATAAAAAGAGTCAGTTTTTTTGTACTAAGGTCGGCATTGTGCCTTTTGTATTTAATTCCGATGCAATTTCTGTGTTTCATTGTCAATAAGAAGGTCAGAGGGATACAGTAAAACTGAAGTGAAGCATCGGAATTTATAACTAGTGTCACAGGATTGGTTCAAAAAATAAACAGTAAGAAGGGTCAGTCTTCTTGTACTTAAGTCGGCATTGTGCCTTTTGTATTTAATTCCGATGCAATATCTGTGTTTCTTCGTCAATAAGAAGGTCAGAGGGATACAGTAAACCTGAAGTGACGAATCGGAATCTGTAACTAGTGTCACAGAAATGGTTCAAAACATAGACAGTAATAAGAGACAGTCTTCTTGTACTTGAGTCGGCATTGTGCCTTTTGTATTTAATACCGATACAATTTCTGTGTTCTTTCGTCAATAAGATCGTCAGAGGGATACAGTAAACCTGAAATGAACCATCGGAATCTATAACTAGAGTCACAGGAATGGTTCAAAACATAGACAGTAAGAAGAGTCAGTCTTCTTGTACTTAAGTCGGCAATGTGCCTCTTGTATTTAATTCCGATATAATTTACGTAATTCATCGTCAATAAGTAGGTAAGAGGGATACAGTAAACCTGAAGTGAGGCATCGGAATCTATAACTAGTGTCACAGGAATGGTTCAAAACCTAGACAGTAAGATGGGTTAGTGTTCTTGTACTAAAGTCGGCATTGTGCCTTTTGTATTTAATTAAAATGCTATTTCTATGTTTCATCGTCAATAAGAAGGTCAGAGGGATACAGTAAACCTGAAGTGAAGCATCGGAATCTATAACTAGTGTCACAGGAATGGTTCAAAAACATAGTCAGTAAGAAGAGTCAATCTTCTTATACTTAAGTCGGCATTGGGCATTTTGTATTTAATTCCGATGCAATTTTTGTGTTTCATCGTCAATAAGAAGGTCACAGGGATACAGTAAACCTGAAATGAAGCTTCGGAAACTATAACTAGTGTCACAGGAATGGTTCAAAACATAAACAATAAAAAGAGTCAGTTTTTTTGTACTAAGGTCGGCATTGTGCCTTTTGTATTTAATTCCGATGCAATTTCTGTGTTTCGTTGTCAATAAGAAGGTAAGAGGGATACAGTAAACCTGAAGTGAAGCATCGGAATTTATAACTAGTGTCACAGGATTGGTTCAAAAAATAGACAGTAAGAAGGGTCAGTCTTCTTGTACTTAAGTCGGCATTGTGCCTTTTGTATTTAATTCCGATGCAATATCTGTGTTTCTTCGTCAATAAGAAGGTCAGAGGGATACAGTAAACCTGAAGTGACGAATCGGAATCTATAACTAGTGTCACAGAAATGGTTCAAAACATAGACAGTAAGAAGAGACAGTCTTCTTGTACTTGAGTCGGCATTGTGCCTTTTGTATTTAATTCCGATACAATTTCTGTGTTTTTTCGTCAATAAGATAGTCAGAGGGATACAGTAAACCTGAAATGAAGCATCGGAATCTATAACTAGTGTCACAGGAATGGTTCAAAACATAGACAGTAAGAAGAGCCAGTCTTTTTGTACTTGGGTCGGCATTGTGCCTTTTGTATTTAATTCATATGCAACTTCTGTGTTTCATCGTCAATAAGAGCGTCAGAGGGATACAGTAAACCTGAAGTAAAGCATCGGAATCTATAACTAGTGTCACAGGAATGTTTCAAATCATAGACAGTAAAAAGAGTCAGTCTTCTTGTACTTAAGTCGGCATTGTGCCTTTTGAATATAATTCCGATGCAATCTATGTGATTCTTCGTCAATACGAAGGTCAGAGGGACACAGTAAACCTGAAGTGAAGCATCGGAATCTATAACTAGTGTCACAGGAATGGTTCAAAACATAGACAGTAAGAAGAGCCAGTCTTTTTGTACTTGGGTCGGCATTGTGCCTTTTGTATTTAATTCATATGCAACTTCTGTGTTTCATCGTCAATAAGAGCGTCAGAGGGATACAGTAAACCTGAAGTGAAGCATCGGAATCTATAACTAGTGTCACAGGAATGGGTCAAACATAGACAGTAGGAAGAGTCAGTCTTCTTGTACTTAATTCGGCATTGTGCCTTTTGTATTTAATTAAGATTTAATTTCTGTGTTTCATCGTCAATAATAAGGTCAGAGGGATACAGTAAACCTGAAGTGAAGCATCGGAATCTATGACTAGTGTCACAGGAATGGTTCAAAAACATAGTCAGTAAGAAGAGTCAATCTTCTTGTACTTAAGTCGGCATTGGGCCTTTTGTATTTAATTAAGATGCAATTTCTGTGTTTCATCGTGAATAGGAAGGTGAAAGGGATACAGTAAACCTGGAGTGAAGCTTCGGAAATTTATAACTAGTGTCACAGGAATGGTTCAAATCATAGACAGTAGGAAGAGTCAGTCTTCTTGTACTTAAGTCGGCATTGTGCCTTTTGTATATAATTCCAATACAATTTCTGTGTTTCATCATCAATAAGATGCTTAGAGGGATACAGTAAACCTGAAGTGAAGCATCGGAATCAATAACTAGTGTCACAGGTATGGTTCAAAACATAGACAGTAAGAAGATTCAGTTTTCTTGTACTTAAGTCGGCGTTGTGCCTTTTGTATTTAATCCCGATGCAATTTCTGTGTTTCATCGTCAATATGAAGGTCAGATCGATACAGTAAACCTGAAGTGAAGCATCTGAATCTATAACTAGTGTCACAGGAATGGTTCAAAACATAGACAGTAAGAAAAGCCAGTCTTCTTGTACTTGGGTCGGCATTGTGCCTTTTGTATTTAATTCCGATGCAATTTCTGTGTTTCATCGTCAATAAGAAGGTCAGAGGGATACAGTAAACGCATAAGTGAAGCATCGGAATCTATAACTAGTGTCACAGGAATGGTTCAAAACATAGACAGTTAGAAGAGTCAGTTTTCTTGTACTTTAGTCGGCATTGTGCCTTTTGTATTTAATTCCGATGCAATTTTTGTGTTTCATCGTCAATAAGAAGGTCACAGGGATACAGTAAACCTGAAATTAAGCTTCGGAAACTATAACTAGTGTCACAGGAATGGTTCAAATCATAAACAATAAAAAGAGTCAGTTTTTTTGTACTAAGGTCGGCATTGTGCCTTTTGTATTTAATTCCGATGCAATTTCTGTGTTTCATTGTCAATAAGAAGGTCAGAGGGATACAGTAAACCTGAAGTGAAGCATCGGAATTTATAACTAGTGTCACAGGATTGGTTCAAAAAATAAACAGTAAGAAGGGTCAGTCTTCTTGTACTTAAGTCGGCATTGTGCCTTTTGTATTTAATTCCGATGCAATATCTGTGTTTCTTCGTCAATAAGAAGGTCAGAGGGATACAGTAAACCTGAAGTGACGAATCGGAATCTGTAACTAGTGTCACAGAAATGGTTCAAAACATAGACAGTAATAAGAGACAGTCTTCTTGTACTTGAGTCGGCATTGTGCCTTTTGTATTTAATACCGATACAATTTCTGTGTTCTTTCGTCAATAAGATCGTCAGAGGGATACAGTAAACCTGAAATGAACCATCGGAATCTATAACTAGAGTCACAGGAATGGTTCAAAACATAGACAGTAAGAAGAGTCAGTCTTCTTGTACTTAAGTCGGCAATGTGCCTCTTGTATTTAATTCCGATATAATTTACGTAATTCATCGTCAATAAGTAGGTAAGAGGGATACAGTAAACCTGAAGTGAGGCATCGGAATCTATAACTAGTGTCACAGGAATGGTTCAAAACCTAGACAGTAAGATGGGTTAGTGTTCTTGTACTAAAGTCGGCATTGTGCCTTTTGTATTTAATTAAAATGCTATTTCTATGTTTCATCGTCAATAAGAAGGTCAGAGGGATACAGTAAACCTGAAGTGAAGCATCGGAATCTATAACTAGTGTCACAGGAATGGTTCAAAAACATAGTCAGTAAGAAGAGTCAATCTTCTTATACTTAAGTCGGCATTGGGCATTTTGTATTTAATTCCGATGCAATTTTTGTGTTTCATCGTCAATAAGAAGGTCACAGGGATACAGTAAACCTGAAATGAAGCTTCGGAAACTATAACTAGTGTCACAGGAATGGTTCAAAACATAAACAATAAAAAGAGTCAGTTTTTTTGTACTAAGGTCGGCATTGTGCCTTTTGTATTTAATTCCGATGCAATTTCTGTGTTTCGTTGTCAATAAGAAGGTAAGAGGGATACAGTAAACCTGAAGTGAAGCATCGGAATTTATAACTAGTGTCACAGGATTGGTTCAAAAAATAGACAGTAAGAAGGGTCAGTCTTCTTGTACTTAAGTCGGCATTGTGCCTTTTGTATTTAATTCCGATGCAATATCTGTGTTTCTTCGTCAATAAGAAGGTCAGAGGGATACAGTAAACCTGAAGTGACGAATCGGAATCTATAACTAGTGTCACAGAAATGGTTCAAAACATAGACAGTAAGAAGAGACAGTCTTCTTGTACTTGAGTCGGCATTGTGCCTTTTGTATTTAATTCCGATACAATTTCTGTGTTTTTTCGTCAATAAGATAGTCAGAGGGATACAGTAAACCTGAAATGAAGCATCGGAATCTATAACTAGTGTCACAGGAATGGTTCAAAACATAGACAGTAAGAAGAGCCAGTCTTTTTGTACTTGGGTCGGCATTGTGCCTTTTGTATTTAATTCATATGCAACTTCTGTGTTTCATCGTCAATAAGAGCGTCAGAGGGATACAGTAAACCTGAAGTAAAGCATCGGAATCTATAACTAGTGTCACAGGAATGGTTCAAACATAGACAGTAGGAAGAGTCAGTCTTCTTGTACTTAATTCGGCATTGTGCCTTTTGTATTTAATTAAGATTTAATTTCTGTGTTTCATCGTCACTAATAAGGTCAGAGGGATACAGTAAACCTGAAGTGAAGCATCGGAATCTATAACTAGTGTCACAGGAATGGTTCAAAAACGTAGTCAGTAAGAAGAGTCAATCTTCTTGTACTTAAGTCGGCATTGGGCCTTTTCTATTTAATTAAGATGCAATTTCTGTGTTTCATCGTGAATAGGAAGGTGAAAGGGATACAGTAAACCTGGAGTGAAGCTTCGGAAATTTATAACTAGTGTCACAGGAATGGTTCAAATCATAGACAGTAGGAAGAGTCAGTCTTCTTGTACTTAAGTCGGCATTGTGCCTTTTGTATATAATTCATATGCAATTTCTGTGTTTCATCATCAATAAGAAGCTTAGAGGGATACAGTAAACCTGAAGTGAAGCATCGGAATCAATAACTAGTGTCACAGGTATGGTTCAAAACATAGACAGTAAGAAGATTCAGTTTTCTTGTACTTAAGTCGGCGTTGTGCCTTTTCTATTTAATTCCGATGCAATTTCTGTGTTTCATCGTCAATATGAAGGTCTGATCGATACAGTAAACCTGAAGTGAAGCATCTGAATCTATAACTAGTGTCACAGGAATGGTTCAAAACATAGACAGTAAGAAAAGCAGGTCTTCTTGTACTTGGGTCGGCATTGTGCCTTTTGTATTTAATTCCGATGCAATTTCTGTGTTTCATCGTCAATAAGAAGGTCAGAGGGATACAGTAAACGCTTAAGTGAAGCATCGGAATCTATAACTAGTGTCACAGGAATGGTTCAAAACATAGACAGTTAGAAGAGTCAGTTTTCTTGTACTTTAGTCGGCATTGTGCCTTTTGTATTTAATTCCGATGCAATTTTTGTGTTTCATCGTCAATAAGAAGGTCACAGGGATACAGTAAACTTGAAATGAAGCTTCGGAAACTATAACTAGTGTCACAGTAATGGTTCAAAACATAAACAATAAAAAGAGTCAGTTTTTTTGTACTAAGGTCGGCATTGTGCCTTTTGTATTTAATTCCGATGCAATCTCTGTGTTTCATTGTCAATAAGAAGGTCAGAGGGATACAGTAAACCTGAAGTGAAGCATCGGAATTTATAACTAGTGTCACAGGATTGGTTCAAAAAATAGACAGTAAGAAGGGTCAGTCTTCTTGTACTTAAGTCGGCATTGTGCCTTTTGTATTTAATTCCGATGCAATATCTGTGTTTCTTCGTCAATAAGAAGGTCAGAGGGATACAGTAAACCTGAAGTGACGAATCGGAATCTATAACTAGTGTCACAGAAATGGTTCAAAACATAGACAGTAATAAGAGACAGTCTTCTTGTACTTGAGTCGGCATTGTGCCTTTTGTATTTAATTCCGATACAATTTCTGTGTTCTTTCGTCAATAAGATCGTCAGAGGGATACAGTAAACCTGAAATGAACCATCGGAATCTATAACTAGAGTCACAGGAATGGTTCAAAACATAGACAGTAAGAAGAGTCAGTCTTCTTGTACTTAAGTCGGCAATGTGCCTCTTGTATTTAATTCCGATATAATTTACGTAATTCATCGTCAATAAGTAGGTAAGAGGGATACAGTAAACCTGAAGTGAGGCATCGGAATCTATAACTAGTGTCACAGGAATGGTTCAAAACCTAGACAGTAAGATGGGTTAGTGTTCTTGTACTAAAGTCGGCATTGTGCCTTTTGTATTTAATTAAAATGCTATTTCTATGTTTCATCGTCAATAAGAAGGTCAGAGGGATACAGTAAACCTGAAGTGAAGCATCGGAATCTATAACTAGTGTCACAGGAATGGTTCAAAAACATAGTCAGTAAGAAGAGTCAATCTTCTTATACTTAAGTCGGCATTGGGCATTTTGTATTTAATTCCGATGCAATTTTTGTGTTTCATCGTCAATAAGAAGGTCACAGGGATACAGTAACCCTGAAATGAAGCTTCGGAAACTATAACTAGTGTCACAGGAATGGTTCAAAACATAAACAATAAAAAGAGTCAGTTTTTTTGTACTAAGGTCGGCATTGTGCCTTTTGTATTTAATTCCGATGCAATTTCTGTGTTTCGTTGTCAATAAGAAGGTAAGAGGGATACAGTAAACCTGAAGTGAAGCATCGGAATTTATAACTAGTGTCACAGGATTGGTTCACAAAATAGACAGTAAGAAGGGTCAGTCTTCTTGTACCTAAGTCGGCATTGTGCCTTTTGTATTTAATTCCGATGCAATATCTGTGTTTCTTCGTCAATAAGAAGGTCAGAGGGATACAGTAAACCTGAAGTGACGAATCGGAATCTATAACTAGTGTCACAGAAATGGTTCAAAACATAGACAGTAAGAAGAGACAGTCTTCTTGTACTTGAGTCGGCATTGTGCCTTTTGTATTTAATTCCGATACAATTTCTGTGTTTTTTCGTCAATAAGATAGTCAGAGGGATACAGTAAACCTGAAATGAAGCATCGGAATCTATAACTAGAGTCACAGGAATGGTTCAAAACATAGACAGTAAGATGAGTTAGTGTTCTTGTACTAAAGTCGGCATTGTGCCTTTTGTATTTAATTAAAATGCTATTTCTATGTTTCATCGTCAATAAGAAGGTCAGAGGGATACAGTAAACCTGAAGTGAAGCATCGGAATCTATAACTAGTGTCACAGGAATGGTTCAAAGCATAGACAGTAAGAAGAGTCAGTCTTCTTGTACTTAAGTCGGCATTGTGCCTTTTGTATATAATTACGATGCAATTTCTGTGTTTCATCGTCAATAAGAAGGTCAGCTGGATACAGTTACCTGAAGTGAATCATCGGATTCTATAACTAATGTCACCGGAATGGTAGAAAACATTGACAGTAGGAAGAGTCAGTCTTCTTGTACTTAAGTTGGCATTGTGCCTTCTGTATTTAATTAAGATGCGATTTCTGTGTTTCATCGTCAATAAAGAGGTCAGAGGGATACAGGAAACCTGAAGTGAAGCATCGGAATCTAAAACTAGTGTCACAGGATTGGTTCAAAACATAGACACTAGGAAGAGTCAGTCTTCTTGTACTTATGTCGGCATTGTGCCTTTTGTATTTAATTCCGATGCAATTTCTGTGTTTCATCGTCAATAAGAAGGTCAGAGGGATACAGTTAAACTGAAGTGAAGCATGGGAACCTATAACTAGTGTCACAGGAATGGTTCAAATCATAGACAGTAAGAACAGTCAGTCTTTTTGTACTAAAGTCGGCATTGTGCCTTTTGTATTTTATTCCGATGCAATTTCTGTGTTTCATCGTCAATACGAAAGTCAGAGGGATACAGTAAACCTGAATTGAAGCATCGGAATCTATAACCAGTGTCACAGGAATGGTTCAAAACATAGACAGTAAGAAGGGTCCGTCTTCTTGTACTTTAGTCAGCTTTGTGCCTTTTGTATTTAATTCCGATGCAATATCTGTGTTTTTTCGTCATTAAGAAGGTCAGAGGGTTACAGTAAAACTGAAGTCAAGCATCGGAATCTATAACTAGTGTCACAGAAATGGTTCAAAACATAGACAGTAAGAAGAGCCAGTCTTCTTGTACTTGAGTCGGCATTGTGCCTTTTGTATTTAATTAGGATGCAACGTCTGTGTTTCATCGTCTATAAGAAGGTCAGAGGGATACGGTAAACCTGAAGTAAAGCATCGGAATCTATAACTAGTGTCACAGGAATGGTTCAAAACATAGACAGTAAGAAGACCCATTCTTCTTATACTTATATCGGCATTGTGCCTTTTGTATTTAATTACGATGCAATTTACGTGTTTCATCGTCAATAAGAAGGTCAGAGGGATACAGTAACCCTGAAGTGAAGCATCGGAATCTACAACTAATGTCACAGGAATGGTTCAAAACATCGACAGTAAGAAGAGTCAGTTTTCTTGTACATAAGTCGGCATTGTGCCTTTTGTATTTAATTCCGGTGCAATTTCTGTGTTTCATCGTCAATAGGAAGGTGAAAGGGATACAGTAAACCTGAAGTGAAGCTTCGGAATCCATAACTAGTGTCACAGGAATGGTTCAAAACATAGACAGTTGGAAGAGTCAGTCTTCTTGTACTTAATTCGGCATTGTGCCTTTTGTATTTAATTAAGATTTAATTTCTGTGTTTCATCGTCAATAACAAGGTCAGAGGCATACAGTAAACCTGATGTGAAGCATCGGAATCTATAACTAGTGTCACAGGAATGGTTCAAAACATAGTCAGTAAGAAGAGTCAGTTATCTTGTACTTAAGTCGACATTGTGCCTTTTGTATTTAATTACGGTGCAATTTCTGTGTTTCATCGTCAATAGGAAGGTGAAAGGGATACAGTTAACCTGAAGTGAAGCTTCGGAATCTATAACTAGTGATACAGGAATGGTACAAAACATAGACAGTAGGAAGAGTCAGTTTTCTTGTGCTTAAGTCGGCATTGTGCCTTTTGTATATAATTCCGATGCAATTTCTGTGTTTCATCGTCAATAAGAAGCTCAGAGGGATACAGTAAACCTGAAGTGAAGCATCGGAATCTATAACTAGTGTTACAGAAATGGTTCAAAGCATAGACAGTAAGAAAAGCCAGTCTTCTTGCACTTGAGTCGGCATTGTGCCTTTTGTATTTAATTCCGATGCAATTTCTGTGTTTCATCGTCAATAAGAAGGTCAGAGGGATACAGTAAACCCTTAAGTGAAGCATCGGAATCTATAACTAGTGTCACAGGAATGGTTCAAAACATAGACAGTAAGAAGAGTCAGTTTTCTTGTACTTAATTCCGCATTGGGCATTTTGAATATTATTACGATGCAATTTCTGTGTTTCATCGTCAATAAGAAGGTCTGAGGGATACAGTAAACCGGAAAGGAAGCATCGGAATCTATAACTAGTGTCACAGAAATGGTTCAAAACATAGACAGTAAGGAGAGACAGTCTTCTTGTACTTGTGTCGGCATTGTGCCTTTCGTATTTAATTCCGATGCAATCTAAGTGTTTCTTCGTCAATAAGAAGGTCAGAGGGACACAGTAAACCTGAAGTGAAGCATCGGAATCTATAACTAGTGTCACAGGAATGGTTCAACACATAGACAGTAAGAAGAGCCAGTCTTCTTGTACTTGGGTCGGCATTGTGCCTTTTGTATTTAATTCATATGCAACTTCTGTGTTTCATCGTCAATAAGAGCGTCAGAGGGATACAGTAAACCTGAAGTGAAGCATCGGAATCTATAACTAGTGTCACAGAAATGGTTCAAAACATAGACAGTAAGAAGAGTCAGTTATCTTGTACTTAAGTCGGCATTGTGCCTTTTGTATTTAATTCCGGTGCAATTTCTGTGTTTCATCGTCAATAGGAAGGTGAAAGGGATACAGTAAACCTGAAGTGAAGCTTCGGAATCTATAACTAGTGAAACAGGAATGGTTCAAAACATAGACAGTAGGAAGAGTCAGTTTTCTTGTGCTTAAGTCGGCATTGTGCCTTTTGTATATAATTCCGATGCAATTTCTGTGTTTCATCGTCAATAAGAAGCTCAGAGGGATACAGTAAACCTGAAGTGAAGCATCGGAATCTATAACTAGTGTCACAGGAATGGTTCAAACATAGACAGTAGGAAGAGTCAGTCTTCTTGTACTTAATTCGGCATTGTGCCTTTTGTATTCTATTAAGATTTAATTTCTGTGTTTCATCGTCAATAATAAGGTCAGAGGGATACAGTAAACCTGAAGTGAAGCATCGGAATATATAACTAGTGTCACAGGAGTGGTTCAAATTATAGACAGTAAGAAGAGTCAGTCTTCTTGTACTTAAGTCGGCATTGTGTCTTTTGTATATAATTACGATGCAATTTCTGTGTTTTATCGTCAATAAGAAGGTCAGCTGGATACAGTTACCTGAAGTGAATCATCGGAATCTATAACTAATGTCACCGGAATGGTAGAAACATTGACAGTAAGAAGAGTCAGTCTTCTTGTACTTAAGTCGGCATTGAGCCTTTTGTATTTAATTAAGATGCAATTTCCGTGTTTCATCGTCAATAAAGAGGTCAGAGGGACACAGAAAACCTGAGGTGAAGCATCGGAATCTAAAACTAGTGTCACAGGATTGGTTCAAAACATAGACATTAGGAAGAGTCAGTCTTCTTGTACTTATGTCGGCATTGTGCCTTTTGTATTTAATTCCGATGCAATTTCTGTGTTTCATCGTCAATAAGAAGGTCAGAGGGATACAGTAAAACTGAAGTGATTCATGGGAACCTATAACTAGTGTCACAGGAATGGTTCAAATCATAGACAGTAAGAAGAGTCAGTCTTCTTGTACTTAAGTCTGCATTTTGCCTTTTGTATTTAATTCCGATGCAATTTCTGTGCTTCATCGTCAATATGAAGGTCAGCTGGATACAGTAAACCTGAAGTGAAGCATCGGAATCTATAACTAGTGTCACAGGAATGGTTCAAAACGTAGTCAGTAGGAAGAGTCAGTTATCTTGTACTTAAGTCTGCATTTTGCCTTTTGTATTTAATTCCGATGCAATTTCTGTGCTTCATCGTCAATATGAAGGTCAGCTGGATACAGTAAACCTGAAGTGAAGCATCGGAATCTATAACTAGTGTCACAGGAGTGGTTCAGAACATAGACAGTAAGAAGAGTCATTTTTTTTTTTTGTACTTAAGACGGCATTGTGCCTTTTGTATTTAATTCCGATGCAATTTCTGTGTTTCATCGTCCATAAGAAGGTCAGAGGGATACAGTAAACCTGAAGTGAAGCATCGCAATCTATAACTAGTGTCACAGGAATGGTTCAAAACATAGACAGTAAGAAGGGTCAGTCTTCTTGTACTTAAGTCGGCATTGTGCTTTTGTATTTAATTCCGATACAATATCTGTGTTTCTTCGTCATTAAGAAGGTCAGAGGGATACAGTAAAACTGAAGTGAAGCATCGGAATCTATAACTAGTGTCACAGGAATGGTTCAAAGCATAGACAGTAAGAAGACCCATTCTTCTTGTACTTAAGTCGGCATTGTGCATTTTGTATTTCATTCCGATGCAATTTACGACTTTCTTCGTCATTAAGAAGGTCAGAGGGATACAGTAAACCTGATGTGAAGTATCGGAATCTATAACTAGTGTAACAGGAATGGTTCAAACCATTGACAGTAAGATGAGTTAGTGTTCTTGTACTGAAGTCGGAATTGTGCCGTTTTGTATTTAATCAAGATGCTATTTCTGTGTTTCATCGTCAATAAGAAGGTCAGAGGGATACAGTAAACCTGAAGTGAAGCATCGGAATCTATAACTAGTGTCACAGGAGTGGTTCAAATTATAGACAGTAAGAAGAGTCACTCTTCTTGTACTTAAGTCGGCATTGAGTCTTTTGTATATAATTACGATGCAATTTCTGTGTTTTATCGTCAATAAGAAGGTCAGAGGGATACAGTAAACCTGTAGTGAAGCATCGGAATCTATAACTAGTGTCACAGGAATGGTTCAAAACGTAGACAGTAGGAAGAGTCAGTTATCTTGTACTTAAGTCGGCATTGTCCCTTTTGTATTTAATTATGATGCAATTTCATTGTTTCATCGTCAATAGGAAGGTGAAAAGGATACAGTAAACCTGAAGTGAAGCATCGGAATCTGTAACTAGTGTCACAGGAATGGTTGAAATCATAGACAGTAGGAAGAGTCAGTCTTCTTCTACTTAAGTCGGCATTGTGCCTTTTGTATTTAATTCCGATGCAATTTCTGTGTTTCATCGTCAATAAGAAGGTCAGAGGGATACAGTAAAACTGAAGTGAAGCATGGGAACCTATAACTAGTGTCACAGGAATGGTTCAAATCATAGACAGTAAGAAGAGTCAGTCTTCTTGTTCTTAAGTCGGCATTTTGCCTTTTGTATTTAATTCCGATGCAATTTCCGTGCTTCATCGTCAATAAAAAGGTCAGCTGGATACAGTTACCTAAAGTGAATTATCGGAATCTATAACTAATGTCACCGGAATGGTAGAAAACATTGACAGTAAGAAGAGTCAGTCTTCTTGTACTTAAGTCGGCATTGTGCTTTTGTATTTAATTAAGATGCAATTTCTGTGTTTCACCGTCAATAAAGAGGTCAGAGGGATACAGAAAACCTGAAGTGAAGCATCGGAATCTAAAACTAGTGTCACACGATTGGTTCAAAACATAGACATTAGGAAGAGTCAGTCTTCTTGTACTTAAGTCGGCATTGTGCCTTTTGTATTTAATTCCGATGCAATTTCTGTGTTTCATCGTCAATACGAAGGTCAGAGGGATACAGTAAAACTGAAGTGAAGCATGGGAACCTATAACTAGAGTGACAGGAATGGTTCAAATCATAGACAGTAAGAAAAGTCAGTCTTCTTGTACTTAAGTCGGCATTTTGCATTTTGTATTAAATTCCGATGCAATTTCTGTGCTTCATCGTCAATAAGAAGGTCAGATGGATACAGTAAACCTGAAGTGAAGCATCGGAATCTATAACTAGTGTCACATTAATGGCTCAAAACATAGACAGTAAGAAGAGCCAGTCTTCTTGTACTTGAGTCGGCATTGTGCCTTTTGTATTTAATTCCGATGAATTTTCTGTGTTTGATCGTCAATAAGAAGGTCAGAGGGATACAGTAAACCTGAAGTGAAGCATCGGAATCTATAACTAGTGTCACAGGAATGGCTCAAAACATTGACAGTAAGAAGAGCCAGTCTTCTTGTACTTGAGTCGGCATTGTGCCTTTTGTATTTAATTCCGATGAATTTTCTGTGTTTGATCGTCAATAAGAAGGTCAGCTGGATACAGTAAACCTGAAGTGAAGCATCGGAATCTATAACTAGTGTCACAGGAATGGTTTAAACATAGTCAGAAGGAAGAGTCAGTTATCTTGTACTTAAGTCGGCATTGTGCCTTTTGTATTTAATTAAGATGCAATTTCTGTGTTTCATCGTCAATAGGAAGGTGAAAGGGATACAGTAAACCTGAAGTGAAGCTTCGGAATCTATAACTAATGTCACATCAATGGTTCAAAACATAGACAGTAGGAAGAGTCAGTCTTCTTGTACTTAAGTCGGCATTGTGCCTTTTGTATTTAATTCCGATGCAATTTCTGTGTTTTATCGTCAATAAGAAAGTCAGAGGGATACAGTAAAACTGAAGTGAGGCATGGGAACCTATAACTAGTGTCACAGGAATCGTTCAAATCATAGACAGTAAGAAGAGTCAGTCTTCTTGTACTTAAGTCGGAATTTTGCCTTTTGTATATAATTCCGATGCAATGTCTGTGCTTCATCGTCAATAAGAAGGTCAGATGGATACAGTAAACCTGAAGTGAAGCATCGGAATCTATAATTAGTGTCACCGGAATGGCTCAAAACATAGACAGTAAGAAGAGCCAGTCTTCTTGTACTTGAGTCGGCATTGTGCCTTTTGTATTTAATTCCGATGAATTTTCTGTGTTTGATCGTCAAAACGAAGGTCAGAGGGATACAGTAAACCTGAAGTAAAGCATCGGAATCTATAACTAGTGTCACAGGAATGGTTCAAAACATTGACAGTAAGAAGAGTCAGTCTTCTTGTACTTAAGTCGGCATTGTTCCTTTTGTATATAATTCCGATGCAATTTCTGTGTTTCATCGTCAATAAGAAGCTCACAGGGATACAGTAAACCTGAAGTGAAGCATCGGAATCTATACTTAGTGTCACAGGAATGGTTCAAATCATAGACAGTAAGAAGAGTCACTCTTTTTGTACTTAAGTCGGCATTGTGCCATTTGTATTTAATTCCGATGAATTTTCTGTGTTTGATCGTCAATACGAAGGTCAGAGGGATACAGTAAACCTGAAGTGAAGCATCGGTATCTATAACTAGTCTCACAGGAATGGTTCAAAGCTTAGACAGTAAGAAGGGTAAGTCTTCTTGTACTTAAGTCGGCATTGTGCCTTTTGTAGTAAATTCCGATGCAATTTCTGTGTTTCATCGTCAATAAGAAGGTCAGAGGGATACAGTAAACCTGTAGTGAAGCATCGGAATCTATAACTAGTGTCACAGGAATGGTTCAAAACATAGACAGTAAGGGGGGTCAGTCTTCTTGTACTGAAGTCGGCATTGTGCCTTTTGTATTTAATTCCGATGCAATTTCTGTGTTTTATCGTCAATAAGAAGGTTTGAGGGATACAGTAAAACTGATGTGAAGCATGGGAACCTATAACTAGTGTCACAGGAATGGTTCAAATCATAGACAGTAAGAAGAGTCAGTCTTCTTGACCTTAAGTCTGCATTTTGCCTTTTGTATTTAATTCCGATCCAATTTCTGTGCTTCATCGTCAATAAGAAGGTCAGCTGGATACAGTAAACCTGAAGTGAAGCATCGGATTCTATAACTAGTGTCACAGGAATGGTTCAAAACCTAGTCAGTAGGAAGAGTCAGTTATCTTGTACTTAAGTCGGCATTGCGCCTTTTGTATTTAATTAAGATGCAATTTCTGTGCTTCATCGCCAATAGGAAGGTGAAAGGGATACAGTAAACCTAAAGTGAAGCTTCGGAATCTATAACTAGTGTCACAGGAATGGTTCAAAACATAGACAGTAGGAAGAGTCAGTCTTCTTGTACTTAAGTCGGCATTGTGCTTTTTGTATTTAATTCCGATGCAATTTCTGTGTTTCATCGTCAATAAGAAGGTCAGAGGGATACAGTAAAACTGAAGTGAAGCATGGGAACCTATAATTAGTGTCACAGGAATCGTTCAAATCATAGACAGTAAGAAGAGTCTGTCTTCTTGTACTTAAGTCGGCATTTTGCCTTTTGTATTTAATTCCGATGCAATTTCTGTGCTTCATCGTCAATAAGAAAGTCAGATGGATACAGTAAACCTAAAGTGAAGCATCGGAATCTATAATTAGTGTCACAGGAATGGCTCAAATCATAGACAGTAAGAAGAGCCTGTCTTCTTGTACTTGAGTCGGCATTGTGCATTTTGTATTTAATTCCGATGAATTTTCTGTGTTTGATCGTCAATAAGAAGGTCAGAGGGGAACAGTAAACCTGAAGTAAAGCATCGAAATCTATAACTAGTGTCACAGGAATTGTTCAAACATTGACAGTAAGAAGAGTCAGTCTTCTTGTTCTTAAGTCGGCATTGTGCCTTTTGTATATTATACCGATGCAATTTCTGTGTTTCATCGTCAATAAGAAGCTCACAGGGATACAGTAAACCTGAAGAGAAGCATCGGAATCTATAACTAGTGTCACAGGAATGGTTCAAAACATAGACAGTAAGAAGAGTCACTCTTTTAGTACTTAAGTCGGCATTGTGCCATTTGTATTTAATTCCGATGCAATTTCTATGTTTCATCGTCAATACGAAGGTCAGAGGGATACAGTGAACCAGAAGTGAAGCATCGGAATCTATAACTAGTGTCACAGGAATGGTTTAAAACAAAGACAGTAGGATGGATCAGTCTTCTTGTACTTATGTCAGCTTTGTGCCTTTTGTACTTAATTCCGATGCAATATCTGTGTTTCTTCGTCAATAAGAAGGTCAGAGGGATACAGTAAACCTGAAAAGAAGCATCGGAATCTATAAGTAGTGTCACAGAAATGGTTTAAATCATAGACAGTAAGAAGAGCCAGTCTTCCTGTGCTTGAGTCGGCATTGTGCCTTTTGTATTTAATTCCGATGCAATTTCTGTGTTTCATCGTCAATACGAAGGTCAGAGGGATACAGTAAACCTGAAGTGAAGTATCGGTATCTATAACTAGTATCACAAGAATGGTTCAAAACTTAGACAGTAAGAAGGGTCAGTCCTCTTGTACTTAAGTCGGCATTGTGCCTTTTGTATTTAATTCCGATGCAATATCTGTGTTTCTTCGTCAATAAGAAGGTCACAGGGATACAGTAATCCTGAAGGGATGCATCGGAATCAATAACTAGTGTCACAGAAATGGTTCAAATATAGACAGTAAGAAGAGCCAGTCTTCTTGTACTTGAGTCGGCATTGTGCCATTTGTATTAAATTCCGATGCAATTTCTGTGTTTCATCATCAATAAGAAGGTCAGAGGGATACAGTAAACCTGTACTGAAGCATCGGAATCTATAACTAGTGTCACAGGAATGGCTCAAAACATAGACAGTAAGAAGAGTCAGTCTTCTTGTACTTAAGTCGGCATTTTGCCTTTTGTATTTAATTCCGATGCAATTTCTGTGCTTCATCGTCAATAAGAAGGTCAGCTGGATACAGTAAACCTGAAGTGAAGCATCGGAATCTATAACTAGTGTCACAGGAATGGTTCAAAACTTAGTCAGTAGGAAGAGTCAGTTATCTTGTACTTAAGTAGGCATTGCGCCTTTTGTATTTAATTAAGATGCAATTTCTGTGCTTCATCGCCAATAGGAAGGTGAAAGGGATACAGTAAACCTAAAGTGAAGCTTCGGAATCTATAACTAGTGTCACAGGAATGGTTCAAAACATAGACAGTAGGAAGAGTCAGTCTTCTTGTACTTAAGTCGGCATTGTGCTTTTTGTATTTAATTCCGATGCAATTTCTGTGTTTCATCGTCAATAAGAAGGTCAGAGGGATACAGTAAAACTGAAGTGAAGCATGGGAACCTATAATTAGTGTCACAGGAATCGTTCAAATCATAGACAGTAAGAAGAGTCAGTCTTCTTGTACTTAAGTCGGCATTTTGCCTTTTGTATTTAATTCCGATGCAATTTCTGTGCTTCATCGTCAATAAGAAAGTCAGAGGGATACAGTAAAACTGAAGTGAAGCATCGGAATCTATAATTAGTGTCACAGGAATGGCTCAAATCATAGACAGTAAGAAGAGCCTGTCTTCTTGTACTTGAGTCGGCATTGTGCCTTTTGTATTTAATTCCGACGAATTTTCTGTGTTTGATCGTCAATAAGAAGGTCAGCTGGATACAGTAAACCTGAAGTGAAGCATCGGAATCTATAACTAGTGTCACAGGAATGGTTAAAACATAGTCAGTAGGAAGAGTCAGTTATCTTGTACTTAAGTCGGCATTGTGCCTTTTGTATTTAATTAAGATGCAATTTCTGTGTTTCATCGTCAATAGGAAGGTGAAAGGGATACAGTAAACCTGAAGTGAAGCTTCGGAATCTATAACTAATGTCACATCAATGGTTCAAAACATAGACAGTAGGAAGAGTCAGTCTTCTTGTACTTAAGTCGGCATTGTACCTTTTGTATTTAATTCCGATGCAATTTCTGTGTTTCGTCGTCAATAAGAAAGTCAGAGGGATACAGTAAAACTGAAGTGAGGCATGGGAATCTATAACTAGTGTCACAGGTATCGTTCAAATCATAGAAAGTAAGAAGAGTCAGTCTTCTTGTACTTAAGGCGGAATTTTGCCTTTTGTATTTAATTCCGATGCAATTTCTGTGCTTCATCGTCAATAAGAAGGTCAGATGGATACAGTAAACCTGAAGTGAAGCATCGGAATCTATAATTAGTGTCACAGGAATGGCTCAAAACATAGACAGTAAGAAGAGCCAGTCTTCTTGTACTTGAGTCCGCATTGTGCCTTTTGTATTTAATTCCGATGAATTTTCTGTGTTTGAACGTCAAAACGAAGGTCAGAGGGATACAGTAAACCTGAATTAAAGCATCGGAATCTATAACTAGTATCAAAGGAATGGTTCAAAACCTTGACAGTAAGAAGAGTCAGTCTTCTTGTACTTAAGTCGGCATTGTGCCTTTTGTATATAATTCCGATGCAATTTCTGTGTTTCATCGTCAATAAGAAGCTCACAGGGATACAGTAAACCTGAAGTGAAGCATCGGAATCTATACTTAGTGTCACAGGAATGGTTCAAAACATAGACAGTAAGAAGAGTCACTCTTTTTGTACTTAAGTCGGCATTGTGCCATTTGTATTTAATTCCGATGCAATTTCTGTGTTTCATCGTCAATACGAAGGTCAGAGGGATACAGTATACCTGAAGAGAAGCATCGGTATCTATAACTAGTGTCACAGGAATGGTTCAAAACATAAACTGTAAGAAGAGTCAGTCTTCTTGTACTTCTGTCGGCATTGTGCCTTTTGTATATAATTACCATGCAATTTCTGTGTCTCGTCGTCAATAAGAAGGTCAGCTGGATACAGTTACCTGAAGTGAATCATCGGAATCTATAACTAATGTCACCGGAATGGTAGAAAACATTGACAATAAGAAGAGTCAGTCTTCTTGTACTTAAGTCGGCATTGTGCCTTTTGTATTTAATTAAGAGGCAATTTCTGTGTTTCATCGTCGATATAGAGGTCAGAGGGATACAGAAAACCTGAAGTGAAGCATCGGAATCTAAAACTAGTGTCACAGGATTGGTTCAAAACATAGACATTGGGAAGAGTCAGTCTTCTTGTACTTATGTCGGCATTGTGCCTTTTGTATTTAATTCCGATGCAATTTCTGTGTTTCATCGTCAATAAGAAGGTCAGAGGGATGCAGTAAAACTGAAGTGAAGCATGGGAACCTATAACTAGTGTCACAGGAATGGTTCAAATCATAGGCAGTAAGAAGAGTCAGTCTTCTTGTACTTAAGTCTGCATTTTGCCTTTACTATTTAATTCCGATGCAATTTCTGTGCTTCATCGTCAATAAGAAGGTCAGCTGGATACAGTAAACCTGAAGTGAAGCATCGGAATCTGTAACTAGTGTCACAGAAATGGTTCAAAACGTAGTCAGTAGGAAGAGTCAGTTATCTTGTACTTAAGTCGGCATTGTGCCTTTTGTATTTAATTAAAATGCAATTTCTGTGTTTCATCGTCAATAGGAAGGTGAAAGGGATACAGTAAATCTGAAGTGAAGCATCGGAATCTATAACTAGTGTCACAGGAATGGTTCAAATCATAGACAGTAGGAAGAGTCAGTCTTCTTCTACTTAAGTCGGCATTGTGCCTTTTGTAATTAATTCCGATGCAATTTCTGTGTTTCATCGTCAATAAGAAGGTCAGAGGGATACAGTAAAACTGAAGTGAAGCATGGGAACCTGTAACTAGTGTCACAGGAATGGTTCAAATCATAGACAGTAAGAAGAGTCAGTCTTCTTGTACTTAAGTCGGCATTTTGCCTTTTGTATTTAATTAAGATGCAATTTCTGTGCTTCATCGTCAATAAGAAGGCCAGCTGGATACAGTAAACCTGAAGTGAAGCATCGGAATCTATAACTAGTGTCACAGGAATGGTTCAAAACATAGACAGTAAGAAGAGTCAGTCTTCTTGTACTTAAGTCGGCATTGAGCCTTTTGTATTTAATTAAGATGCAATTTCTGTGTTTCATCGTCAATAAGAAGGTCAGAGGGATACAGTAAACCTGAAGTGAAGCATCGGAATCTATAACTAGTGTCACAGGAACGGTTCAAAACATAGACAGTAAGAAGGGTCAGTCCTCTTGTACTGAAGTCCTCATTGTGCCTTTTGTATTTAATTCCGATGCAATATCTGTGTTTCTTCGTCATTAAGAAGGTCAGAGTTATACAGTAAAACTGAAGTGAAGCATCGGAATCTATAACTAGTGTCACAGAAATGGTTCGAAACATAGACAGTAAGAAGACCCATTCTTTTTGTACTTAAGTCGGCATTGTGCATTTTGTATTTAATTCCGATGCAATTTACGTGTTTCATCGTCAATAAGAAGGTCAGAGGGATACAGTAAACCCGAAGTGAAGCATCGGAATCTATAACTAGTGTAACAGGAATGGTTCAAACCATTGACTGTCAGATGAGTTAGTGTTGTTGTACTGAAGTCGGCATTGTGCCTTTTGTATTTAATTAAGATGCTATTTCTGTGTTTCATCGTCAATAAGAAGGTCAGAGGGATACAGTAAACATGAAGTGAAGCTTCGGAATCTATAACTAGTGTCACAGGAATGGTTCAAAACATATACTGTAAGAAGAGTCAGTCTTCTTGTACTTCTGTCGGCATTGTGCCTTTTGTATATAATTACCATGCAATTTCTGTGTCTCGTCGTCAATAAGAAGGTCAGCTGGATACAGTTACCTGAAGTGAATCATCGGAATCTATAACTAGTGTCACAGGAATGGTTCAAAACATAGACAGTAGGAAGAGTCAGTCTTCTTGTACTTAAGTCGGCATTGTGCTTTTTGTATTTAATTCCGATGCAATTTCTGTGTTTCATCGTCAATAAGAAGGTCAGAGGGATACAGTAAAACTGAAGTGAAGCATGGGAACCTATAATTAGTGTCACAGGAATCGTTCAAATCATAGACAGTAAGAAGAGTCTGTCTTCTTGTACTTAAGTCGGCATTTTGCCTTTTGTATTTAATTCCGATGCAATTTCTGTGCTTCATCGTCAATAAGAAAGTCAGATGGATACAGTAAACCTAAAGTGAAGCATCGGAATCTATAATTAGTGTCACAGGAATGGCTCAAATCATTGACAGTAAGAAGAGCCTGTCTTCTTGTACTTGAGTCGGCATTGTGCATTTTGTATTTAATTCCGATGAATTTTCTGTGTTTGATCGTCAATAAGAAGGTCAGAGGGGAACAGTAAACCTGAAGTAAAGCATCGAAATCTATAACTAGTGTCACAGGAATTGTTCAAACATTGACAGTAAGAAGAGTCAGTCTTCTTGTACTTAAGTCGGCATTGTGCCTTTTGTATATTATACCGATGCAATTTCTGTGTTTCATCGTCAATAAGAAGCTCACAGGGATACAGTAAACCTGAAGAGAAGCATCGGAATCTATAACTAGTGTCACAGGAATGGTTCAAAACATAGACAGTAAGAAGAGTCACTCTTTTAGTACTTAAGTCGGCATTGTGCCATTTGTATTTAATTCCGATGCAATTTCTATGTTTCATCGTCAATACGAAGGTCAGAGGGATACAGTGAACCAGAAGTGAAGCATCGGAATCTATAACTAGTGTCACAGGAATGGTTTAAAACAAAGACAGTAGGATGGATCAGTCTTCTTGTACTTATGTCAGCTTTGTGCCTTTTGTACTTAATTCCGATGCAATATCTGTGTTTCTTCGTCAATACGAAGGTCAGAGGGATACAGTAAACCTGAAATGAAGCATCGGAATCTATAAGTAGTGTCACAGAAATGGTTTAAATCATAGACAGTAAGAAGAGCCAGTCTTCCTGTGCTTGAGTCGGCATTGTGCCTATTGTATTTAATTCCGATGCAATTTCTGTGTTTCATCGTCAATACGAAGGTCAGAGGGATACAGTAAACCTGAAGTGAAGCATCGGTATCTATAACTAGTATCACAAGAATGGTTCAAAACTTAGACAGTAAGAAGGGTCAGTCCTCTTGTACTTAAGTCGGCATTGTGCCTTTTGTATTTAATTCCGATGCAATATCTGTGTTTCTTCGTCAATAAGAAGGTCACAGGGATACAGTAATCCTGAAGGGATGCATCGGAATCAATAACTAGTGTCACAGAAATGGTTCAAAGATAGACAGTAAGAAGAGCCAGTCTTCTTGTACTTGAGTCGGCATTGTGCCATTTGTATTAAATTCCGATGCAATATCTGTGTTTCATCGTCAATAAGAAGGTCAGAGGGATACAGTAAACCTGTACTGAAGCATCGGAATCTATAACTAGTGTCACAGGAATGGCTCAAAACATAGACAGTAAGAAGAGTCAGTCTTCTTGTACTTAAGTCGGCATTTTGCCTTTTGTATTTAATTCCGATGCAATTTCTGTGCTTCATCGTCAATAAGAAGGTCAGCTGGATACAGTAAACCTGAAGTGAAGCATCGGAATCTATAACTAGTGTCACAGGAATGGTTCAAAACCTAGTCAGTAGGAAGAGTCAGTTATCTTGTACTTAAGTAGGCATTGCGCCTTTTGTATTTAATTAAGATGCAATTTCTGTGCTTCATCGCCAATAGGAAGGTGAAAGGGATACAGTAAACCTAAAGTGAAGCTTCGGAATCTATAACTAGTGTCACAGGAATGGTTCAAAACATAGACAGTAGGAAGAGTCAGTCTTCTTGTACTTAAGTCGGCATTGTGCTTTTTGTATTTAATTCCGATGCAATTTCTGTGTTTCATCGTCAATAAGAAGGTCAGAGGGATACAGTAAAACTGAAGTGAAGCATGGGAACCTATAATTAGTGTCACAGGAATCGTTCAAATCATAGACAGTAAGAAGAGTCAGTCTTCTTGTACTTAAGTCGGCATTTTGCCTTTTGTATTTAATTCCGATGCAATTTCTGTGCTTCATCGTCAATAAGAAAGTCAGAGGGATACAGTAAAACTGAAGTGAAGCATCGGAATCTATAATTAGTGTCACAGGAATGGCTCAAATCATAGACAGTAAGAAGAGCCTGTCTTCTTGTACTTGAGTCGGCATTGTGCCTTTTGTATTTAATTCCGACGAATTTTCTGTGTTTGATCGTCAATAAGAAGGTCAGCTGGATACAGTAAACCTGAAGTGAAGCATCGGAATCTATAACTAGTGTCACAGGAATGGTTAAAACATAGTCAGTAGGAAGAGTCAGTTATCTTGTACTTAAGTCGGCATTGTGCCTTTTGTATTTAATTAAGATGCAATTTCTGTGTTTCATCGTCAATAGGAAGGTGAAAGGGATACAGTAAACCTGAAGTGAAGCTTCGGAATCTATAACTAATGTCACATCAATGGTTCAAAACATAGACAGTAGGAAGAGTCAGTCTTCTTGTACTTAAGTCGGCATTGTACCTTTTGTATTTAATTCCGATGCAATTTCTGTGTTTCGTCGTCAATAAGAAAGTCAGAGGGATACAGTAAAACTGAAGTGAGGCATGGGAATCTATAACTAGTGTCACAGGTATCGTTCAAATCATAGAAAGTAAGAAGAGTCAGTCTTCTTGTACTTAAGGCGGAATTTTGCCTTTTGTATTTAATTCCGATGCAATTTCTGTGCTTCATCGTCAATAAGAAGGTCAGATGGATACAGTAAACCTGAAGTGAAGCATCGGAATCTATAATTAGTGTCACAGGAATGGCTCAAAACATAGACAGTAAGAAGAGCCAGTCTTCTTGTACTTGAGTCCGCATTGTGCCTTTTGTATTTAATTCCGATGAATTTTCTGTGTTTGAACGTCAAAACGAAGGTCAGAGGGATACAGTAAACCTGAATTAAAGCATCGGAATCTATAACTAGTATCAAAGGAATGGTTCAAAACATTGACAGTAAGAAGAGTCAGTCTTCTTGTACTTAAGTCGGCATTGTGCCTTTTGTATATAATTCCGATGCAATTTCTGTGTTTCATCGTCAATAAGAAGCTCACAGGGATACAGTAAACCTGAAGTGAAGCATCGGAATCTATACTTAGTGTCACAGGAATGGTTCAAAACATAGACAGTAAGAAGAGTCACTCTTTTTGTACTTAAGTCGGCATTGTGCCATTTGTATTTAATTCCGATGCAATTTCTGTGTTTCATCGTCAATACGAAGGTCAGAGGGATACAGTATACCTGAAGAGAAGCATCGGTATCTATAACTAGTGTCACAGGAATGGTTCAAAACATAAACTGTAAGAAGAGTCAGTCTTCTTGTACTTCTGTCGGCATTGTGCCTTTTGTATATAATTACCATGCAATTTCTGTGTCTCGTCGTCAATAAGAAGGTCAGCTGGATACAGTTACCTGAAGTGAATCATCGGAATCTATAACTAATGTCACCGGAATGGTAGAAAACATTGACAATAAGAAGAGTCAGTCTTCTTGTACTTAAGTCGGCATTGTGCCTTTTGTATTTAATTAAGAGGCAATTTCTGTGTTTCATCGTCGATATAGAGGTCAGAGGGATACAGAAAACCTGAAGTGAAGCATCGGAATCTAAAACTAGTGTCACAGGATTGGTTCAAAACATAGACATTGGGAAGAGTCAGTCTTCTTGTACTTATGTCGGCATTGTGCCTTTTGTATTTAATTCCGATGCAATTTCTGTGTTTCATCGTCAATAAGAAGGTCAGAGGGATACAGTAAAACTGAAGTGAAGCATGGGAACCTATAACTAGTGTCACAGGAATGGTTCAAATCATAGGCAGTAAGAAGAGTCAGTCTTCTTGTACTTAAGTCTGCATTTTGCCTTTACTATTTAATTCCGATGCAATTTCTGTGCTTCATCGTCAATAAGAAGATCAGCTGGATACAGTAAACCTGAAGTGAAGCATCGGAATCTGTAACTAGTGTCACAGAAATGGTTCAAAACGTAGTCAGTAGGAAGAGTCAGTTATCTTGTACTTAAGTCGGCATTGTGCCTTTTGTATTTAATTAAAATGCAATTTCTGTGTTTCATCGTCAATAGGAAGGTGAAAGGGATACAGTAAATCTGAAGTGAAGCATCGGAATCTATAACTAGTGTCACAGGAATGGTTCAAATCATAGACAGTAGGAAGAGTCAGTCTTCTTCTACTTAAGTCGGCATTGTGCCTTTTGTAATTAATTCCGATGCAATTTCTGTGTTTCATCGTCAATAAGAAGGTCAGAGGGATACAGTAAAACTGAAGTGAAGCATGGGAACCTGTAACTAGTGTCACAGGAATGGTTCAAATCATAGACAGTAAGAAGAGTCAGTCTTCTTGTACTTAAGTCGGCATTTTGCCTTTTGTATTTAATTAAGATGCAATTTCTGTGCTTCATCGTCAATAAGAAGGCCAGCTGGATACAGTAAACCTGAAGTGAAGCATCGGAATCTATAACTAGTGTCACAGGAATGGTTCAAAACATAGACAGTAAGAAGAGTCAGTCTTCTTGTACTTAAGTCGGCATTGAGCCTTTTGTATTTAATTAAGATGCAATTTCTGTGTTTCATCGTCAATAAGAAGGTCAGAGGGATACAGTAAACCTGAAGTGAAGCATCGGAATCTATAACTAGTGTCACAGGAACGGTTCAAAACATAGACAGTAAGAAGGGTCAGTCCTCTTGTACTGAAGTCCTCATTGTGCCTTTTGTATTTAATTCCGATGCAATATCTGTGTTTCTTCGTCATTAAGAAGGTCAGAGTTATACAGTAAAACTGAAGTGAAGCATCGGAATCTATAACTAGTGTCACAGAAATGGTTCGAAACATAGACAGTAAGAAGACCCATTCTTTTTGTACTTAAGTCGGCATTGTGCATTTTGTATTTAATTCCGATGCAATTTACGTGTTTCATCGTCAATAAGAAGGTCAGAGGGATACAGTAAACCCGAAGTGAAGCATCGGAATCTATAACTAGTGTAACAGGAATGGTTCAAACCATTGACTGTCAGATGAGTTAGTGTTGTTGTACTGAAGTCGGCATTGTGCCTTTTGTATTTAATTAAGATGCTATTTCTGTGTTTCATCGTCAATAAGAAGGTCAGAGGGATACAGTAAACATGAAGTGAAGCTTCGGAATCTATAACTAGTGTCACAGGAATGGTTCAAAACATATACTGTAAGAAGAGTCAGTCTTCTTGTACTTCTGTCGGCATTGTGCCTTTTGTATATAATTACCATGCAATTTCTGTGTCTCGTCGTCAATAAGAAGGTCAGCTGGATACAGTTACCTGAAGTGAATCATCGGAATCTATAACTAATGTCACCGGAATGGTAGAAAACATTGACAATAAGAAGAGTCAGTCTTCTTGTACTTAAGTCGGCATTGTGCCTTTTGTATTTAATTAAGAGGCAATTTCTGTGTTTCATCGTCGATATAGAGGTCAGAGGGATACAGAAAACCTAAAGTGAAGCATCGGAATCTAAAACTAGTGTCACAGGATTGGTTCAAAACATAGACATTGGGAAGAGTCAGTCTTCTTGTACTTATGTCGGCATTGTGCCTTTTGTATTTAATTCCGATGCAATTTCTGTGTTTCATCGTCAATAAGAAGGTCATAGGGATACAGTAAAACTGAAGTGAAGCATGGGAACCTATAACTAGTGTCACAGGAATGGTTCAAATCATGGGCAGTAAGAAGAGTCAGTCTTCTTGTACTTAAGTCTGCATTTTGCCTTTACTATTTAATTCCGATGCAATTTCTGTGCTTCATCGTCAATAAGAAGGTCAGCTGGATACAGTAAACCTGAAGTGAAGCATCGGAATCTGTAACTAGTGTCACAGAAATGGTTCAAAACGTAGTCAGTAGGAAGAGTCAGTTATCTTGTACTTAAGTCGGCATTGTGCCTTTTGTATTTAATTAAAATGCAATTTCTGTGTTTCATCGTCAATAGGAAGGTGAAAGGGATACAGTAAATCTGAAGTGAAGCATCGGAATCTATAACTAGTGTCACAGGAATGGTTCAAATCGTAGACAGTAGGAAGAGTCAGTCTTCTTCTACTTAAGTCGGCATTGTGCATTTTGTATTTAATTCCGATGCAATTTCTGTGTTTCATCGTCAATAAGAAGGTCAGAGGGATACAGTAAAACTGAAGTGAAGCATGGGAACCTGTAACTAGTGTCACAGGAATGGTTCAAATCATAGACAGTAAGAAGAGTCAGTCTTCTTGTACTTAAGTCGGCATTTTGCCTTTTGTATTTAATTAAGATGCAATTTCTGTGCTTCATCGTCAATAAGAAGGTCAGCTGGATACAGTAATCCTGAAGTGAAGCATCGGAATCTATAACTAGTGTCACAGGAATGGTTCAAAACATAGACAGTAAGAAGAGTCAGTCTTCTTGTACTGAAGTCCTCATTGTGCCTTTTGTATTTAATTCCGATGCAATATCTGTGTTTCTTCGTCATTAAGAAGGTCAGAGTTATACAGTAAAACTGAAGTGAAGCATCGGAATCTATAACTAGTGTCACAGAAATGGTTCGAAACATAGACAGTAAGAAGAGCCAGTCATCTTGTACTTGAGTCGGCATTGTGCCTTTTGTATTTAATTTGGATGCAATTTCTGTGTTTCATTGTCAATAAGAAGGTCAGAGGGATAAAGTAAACCTGAAGTGAAGCATCGGAATCCATAACTAGTGTCACAGGAATGGTTCAAAACATAGACAGTAAGAAGACCCATTCTTTTTGTACTTAAGTCGGCATTGTGCATTTTGTATTTAATTCCGATGCAATTTACGTGTTTCATCGTCAATAAGAAGGTCAGAGGGATACAGTAAACCCGAAGTGAAGCATCGGAATCTATAACTAGTGTAACAGGAATGGTTCAAACCATTGACTGTCAGATGAGTTAGTGTTGTTGTACTGAAGTCGGCATTGTGCCTTTTGTATTTAATTAAGATGCTATTTCTGTGTTTCATCGTCAATAAGAAGGTCAGAGGGATACAATAAACCTGAAGTGAAGCATCGGAATCTATAACTAGTGTCACAGGAATGGTTCAAAGCATATACAGTAAGAAGAGTCAGTCTTCTTGTACTTCTGTCGGCATTGTGCCTTTTGTATATAATTACCATGCAATTTCTGTGTCTCGTCGTCAATAAGAAGGTCAGCTGGATACAGTTACCTGAAGTGAATCATCGGAATCTATAACTAATGTCACCGGAATGGTAGAAAACATTGACAATAAGAAGAGTCAGTCTTCTTGTACATAAGTCGGCATTGTGCCTTTTGTATTTAATTAAGAGGCAATTTCTGTGTTTCATCGTCGATATAGAGGTCAGAGGGATACAGAAAACCTGAAGTGAAGCATCGGAATCTAAAACTAGTGTCACAGGATTGGTTCAAAACATAGACATTGGGAAGAGTCAGTCTTCTTGTACTTATGTCGGCATTGTGCCTTTTGTATTTAATTCCGATGCAATTTCTGTGTTTCATCGTCAATAAGAAGGTCAGAGGGATACAGTAAAACTGAAGTGAAGCATGGGAACCTATAACTAGTGTCACAGGAATGGTTCAAATCATAGGCAGTAAGAAGAGTCAGTCTTCTTGTACTTAAGTCTGCATTTTGCCTTTTGTATTTAATTCCGATGCAATTTCTGTGCTTCATCGTCAATAAGAAGGTCAGCTGGATACAGTAAACCTGAAGTGAAGCATCGGAATCTATAACTAGTGTCACAGGAATGGCTCAAAACATAGACAGTAAGAAGAGCCAGTCGTCTTGTACTTGAGTCGGCATTGTGCCTTTTGTATTTAATTCCGATGAATTTTCTGTGTTTGATCGTCAAAAAGAAGGTCAGAGGGATACAGTAAACCTGAAGTGATGCATCGGAATCTATAACTAGTGTCACAGAAATGGTTTAAATCATAGACAGTAAGAAGAGCCAGTCTTCTTGTACTTGAGTTGGCATTGTGCCTTTTGTATTTAATTCCGATGCAATTTATGTGTTTCTTTGTCTATAAGAAGGTCAGAGGGAGTCAGTAAACCTAAAGTCAAGCATCGGAATCTATAACTAGTGTCACAGGAAAGGTTCGAAACATAGACAGTAAGAAGAGTCAGTCTTTTTGTACTTAAGATGTCATTGTGCCTTTTGTATTTAATTCCGATGCAATTTCTGTGTTTCATCGACAATACGAAGGTCAGAGGGATACAGTAAACCTGAAGTGAAGCATCGGTATCTATAACTAGTGTCACAGGAATGGTTCAAAACGTAGACAGTAGGAAGAGTCAGTCTTCTTGTACTTAAGTCGGCATTGTGCCTTTTGTATATAATTACGATGCAATTTCTGTGTTTCGTCGTCAATAAGAAGGTCAGCTGGATACAGTTACCTGAAGTGAATCATCGGAATCTATAACTAGTGTCACCGGAATGGTAGAAAACATTGACAATAAGAAGAGTCAGTCTTCTTGTACTTAAGTCGGCATTGTGCCTTTTGTATTTAATTAAGATGCAATTTCTGTGTTTCATCGTCGATAAAGAGATCAGAGGGATACAGAAAACCTGAAGTGAAGCATCGGAATCTAAAACTAGTGTCACAGGATTGGTTCAAAACATAGACATTAGGAAGAGTCAGTCTTCTTGTACTTATGTCGGCATTGTACCATTTGTATTTAATTCCGATGCAATTTCTGTGTTTCATCGTCAATAAGAAGGTCAGAGGGATACAGTAAAACAGAAGTGAAGCATAAGAACCTATAACTAGTGTCACAGGAATGGTTCAAATCATAGACAGTATGAAGAGTCAGTCTTCTTGTACTTAAGTCTGCATTTTGCCTTTTGTATTTAATTCCCATGCAATTTCTGTGCTTCATCGTCAATAAGAAGGTCAGCTGGATACAGTAAACCTGAAGTGAAGCATCGGAATCTATAACTAGTGTCACAGGAATGGTTCAAAACGTAGTCAGTAGGAAGAGTCAGTCTTCTTGTACTTGAGTCGGCATTGTGCCTTTTGTATTAAATTAGGATGCAATTTCTGTTGTTCATTGTCAATAAGAAGGTCAGAGGGATAGAGTAAACCTGAAGTGAAGCATCGGAATGTATAACTAGTATCACAGGAATGGTTCAAAACATAGACAGTAAGAAGACCCATTCTTTTTGTAATTAAGTCGGCATTGTGCATTTTGTATTTAATTCCGATGCAATTTACGTGTTTCATCGTCAATAAGAAGGTCAGCTGGATACAGTAAACCTGAAGTGAAGCATCGGAATCTATAACGAGTGTCACAGGAATGGTTCAAATCATAGACAGTAGGAAGAGTCAGTCTTCTTATACTTAAGTCGGCATTGTGCCTTTTGTATTTACTTCCAATGCTATTTCTGTGTTTCATCGTCAATAAGAAGGTCAGAGGGATACAGTAAAACTGAAGTGAAGCATGCGAACCTGTAACTAGTGTCACAGTAATGGTTCAAATCATAGACAGTAAGAAGAGCCAGTCTTCTTGTACTTGAGTCGGCATTGTGCCTTTTGTATTTAATTCCGATGCAATTTCTGTGTTTCATCGTCAATACGAAGGTCAGAGGGATACAGTAAACCTGAAGTGAAGCATCGGTATCTATAACTAGTATCACAAGAATGGTTCAAAACTTAGACAGTAAGAAGGGTCAGTCCTCTTGTACTTAAGTCGGCATTGTGCCTTTTGTATTTAATTCCGATGCAATATCTGTGTTTCTTCGTCAATAAGAAGGTCACAGGGATACAGTAATCCTGAAGGGATGCATCGGAATCAATAACTAGTGTCACAGAAATGGTTCAAAACATAGACTGTAAGAAGAGCCAGTCTTCTTGTACTTGAGTCGGCATTGTGCCATTTGTATTAAATTCCGATGCAATTTCTGTGTTTCATCGTCAATAAGAAGGTCAGAGGGATACAGTAAACCTGAAGTGAAGCATCGGTATCTATAACTAGTATCACAAGAATGGTTCAAAACTTAGACAGTAAGAAGGGTCAGTCCTCTTGTACTTAAGTCGGCATTGTGCCTTTTGTATTTAATTCCGATGCAATATCTGTGTTTCTTCGTCAATAAGAAGGTCACAGGGATACAGTAATCCTGAAGGGATGCATCGGAATCAATAACTAGTGTCACAGAAATGGTTCAAAACATAGACAGTAAGAAGAGCCAGTCTTCTTGTACTTGAGTCGGCATTGTGCCATTTGTATTAAATTCCGATGCAATTTCTGTGTTTCATCGTCAATAAGAAGGTCAGAGGGATACAGTAAACCTGTACTGAAGCATCGGAATCTATAACTAGTGTCACAGGAATGGTTAAAAACATAGACAGTAAGAAGGGTCAGTCTTCTTGTACTTAAGTCGGCATTGTGCCATTTGTATTTAATTCCGATGCAATTTCTGTGTTTCATCGTCAATACGAAGGTCAGAGGGATACAGTATACCTGAAGAGAAGCATCGGTATCTATAACTAGTGTCACAGGAATGGTTCAAAACATATACTGTAAGAAGAGTCAGTCTTCTTGTACTTCTGTCGGCATTGTGCCTTTTGTATTTAATTAAGATGCAATTTCTGTGCTTCATCGTCAATAAGAAGGCCAGCTGGATACAGTAAACCTGAAGTGAAGCATCGGAATCTATAACTAGTGTCACAGGAATGGTTCAAAACATAGACAGTAAGAAGAGTCAGTCTTCTTGTACTTAAGTCGGCATTGAGCCTTTTGTATTTAATTAAGATGCAATTTCTGTGTTTCATCGTCAATAAGAAGGTCAGAGGGATACAGTAAACCTGAAGTGAAGCATCGGAATCTATAACTAGTGTAACAGGAATGGTTCAAACCATTGACTGTCAGATGAGTTAGTGTTGTTGTACTGAAGTCGGCATTGTGCCTTTTGTATTTAATTAAGATGCTATTTCTGTGTTTCATCGTCAATAAGACGGTCAGAGGGATACAGTAAACATGAAGTGAAGCTTCGGAATCTATAACTAGTGTCACAGGAATGGTTCAAAACATATACTGTAAGAAGAGTCAGTCTTCTTGTACTTCTGTCGGCATTGTGCCTTTTGTATATAATTACCATGCAATTTCTGTGTCTCGTCGTCAATAAGAAGGTCAGCTGGATACAGTTACCTGAAGTGAATCATCGGAATCTATAACTAATGTCACCGGAATGGTAGAAAACATTGACAATAAGGAGAGTCAGTCTTCTTGTACTTAAGTCGGCATTGTGCCTTTTGTATTTAATTAAGAGGCAATTTCTGTGTTTCATCGTCGATATAGAGGTCAGAGGGATACAGAAAACCTGAAGTGAAGCATCGGAATCTAAAACTAGTGTCACAGGATTGGTTCAAAACATAGACATTGGGAAGAGTCAGTCTTCTTGTACTTATGTCGGCATTGTGCCTTTTGTATTTAATTCCGATGCAATTTCTGTGTTTCATCGTCAATAAGAAGGTCATAGGGATACAGTAAAACTGAAGTGAAGCATGGGAACCTATAACTAGTGTCACAGGAATGGTTCAAATCATAGGCAGTAAGAAGAGTCAGTCTTCTTGTACTTAAGTCTGCATTTTGCCTTTACTATTTAATTCCGATGCAATTTCTGTGCTTCATCGTCAATAAGAAGGTCAGCTGGATACAGTAAACCTGAAGTGAAGCATCGGAATCTGTAACTAGTGTCACAGAAATGGTTCAAAACGTAGTCAGTAGGAAGAGTCAGTTATCTTGTACTTAAGTCGGCATTGTGCCTTTTGTATTTAATTAAAATGCAATTTCTGTGTTTCATCGTCAATAAGAAGGTCAGAGGGATACAGTAAACCTGAAGTGAAGCATCGGAATCTATAACTAGTGTCACAGGAACGGTTCAAAACATAGACAGTAAGAAGGGTCAGTCTTCTTGTACTGAAGTCCTCATTGTGCCTTTTGTATTTAATTCCGATGCAATATCTGTGTTTCTTCGTCATTAAGAAGGTCAGAGTTATACAGTAAAACTGAAGTGAAGCATCGGAATCTATAACTAGTGTCACAGAAATGGTTCGAAACATAGACAGTAAGAAGAGCCAGTCATCTTGTACTTGAGTCGGCATTGTGCCTTTTGTATTTAATTTGGATGCAATTTCTGTGTTTCATTGTCAATAAGAAGGTCAGAGGGATAAAGTAAACCTGAAGTGAAGCATCGGAATCCATAACTAGTGTCACAGGAATGGTTCAAAACATAGACAGTAAGAAGACCCATTCTTTTTGTACTTAAGTCGGCATTGTGCATTTTGTATTTAATTCCGATGCAATTTACGTGTTTCATCGTCAATAAGAAGGTCAGAGGGATACAGTAAACCCGAAGTGAAGCATCGGAATCTATAACTAGTGTAACAGGAATGGTTCAACCCATTGACTGTCAGATGAGTTAGTGTTGTTGTACTGAAGTCGGCATTGTGCCTTTTGTATTTAATTAAGATGCTATTTCTGTGTTTCATCGTCAATAAGAAGGTCAGAGGGATACAATAAACCTGAAGTGAAGCATCGGAATCTATAACTAGTGTCACAGGAATGGTTCAAAGCATATACAGTAAGAAGAGTCAGTCTTCTTGTACTTCTGTCGGCATTGTGCCTTTTGTATATAATTACCATGCAATTTCTGTGTCTCGTCGTCAATAAGAAGGTCAGCTGGATACAGTTACCTGAAGTGAATCATCGGAATCTATAACTAATGTCACCGGAATGGTAGAAAACATTGAAAATAAGAAGAGTCAGTCTTCTTGTACATAAGTCGGCATTGTGCCTTTTGTATTTAATTCCGATGAATTTTCTGTGTTTGATCGTCAATAAGAAGGTCAGAGGGATACAGTAAACCTGAAGTGATGCATCGGAATCTATAACTAGTGTCACAGAAATGGTTTAAATCATAGACAGTAAGAAGAGCCAGTCTTCTTGTACTTGAGTTGGCATTGTGCCTTTTGTATTTAATTCCGATGCAATTTATGTGTTTCTTTGTCTATAACAAGGTCAGAGGGAGTCAGTAAACCTAAAGTCAAGCATCGGAATCTATAACTAGTGTCACAGGAAAGGTTCGAAACATAGACAGTAAGAAGAGTCAGTCTTTTTGTACTTAAGATGTCATTGTGCCTTTTGTATTTAATTCCGATGCAATTTCTGTGTTTCATCGACAATACGAAGGTCAGAGGGATACAGTAAACCTGAAGTGAAGCATCGGTATCTATAACTAGTGTCACAGGAATGGTTCAAAACGTAGACAGTAAAAAGAGTCAGTCTTCTTGTACTTAAGTCGGCATTGTGCCTTTTGTATATAATTACGTTGCAATTTCTGTGTTTCGTCGTCAATAAGAAGGTCAGCTGGATACAGTTACCTGAAGTGAATCATCGGAATCTATAACTAGTGTCACCGGAATGGTAGAAAACATTGACAATAAGAAGAGTCAGTCTTCTTGTACTTAAGTCGGCATTGTGCCTTTTGTATTTAATTAAGATGCAATTTCTGTGTTTCATCGTCGATAAAGAGATCAGAGGGATACAGAAAACCTGAAGTGAAGCATCGGAATCTAAAACTAGTGTCACAGGATTGGTTCAAAACATAGACATTAGGAAGAGTCAGTCTTCTTGTACTTATGTCGGCATTGTACCATTTGTATTTAATTCCGATGCAATTTCTGTGTTTCATCGTCAATAAGAAGGTCAGAGGGATACAGTAAAACAGAAGTGAAGCATAAGAACCTATAACTAGTGTCACAGGAATGGTTCAAATCATAGACAGTATGAAGAGTCAGTCTTCTTGTACTTAAGTCTGCATTTTGCCTTTTGTATTTAATTCCGATGCAATTTCTGTGCTTCATCGTCAATAAGAAGGTCAGCTGGATACAGTAAACCTGAAGTGAAGCATCGGAATCTATAACTAGTGTCACAGGAATGGTTCAAAACGTAGTCAGTAGGAAGAGTCGGTTATCTTGTACTTAAGTCGGCATTGTGCCTTTTGTATTTAATTCCGATGCAATATCTGTGTTTCTTCGTCAATAAGAAGGTCAGAGGGATATAGTAATCCTGAAGGGATGCATCGGCATCTATAACTAGTGTCACAGAAATGGTTCAAACATAGACAGTAAGAAGGGCCAGTCTTCTTGTACTTGAGTCGGCATTGTGCCTTTTGTATTAAATTAGGATGCAATTTCTGTTGTTCATTGTCAATAAGAAGGTCAGAGGGATAGAGTAAACCTGAAGTGAAGCATCGGAATGTATAACTAGTGTCACAGGAATGGTTCAAAACATAGACAGTAAGAAGACCCATTCTTTTTGTAATTAAGTCGGCATTGTGCATTTTGTATTTAATTCCGATGCAATTTACGTGTTTCATCGTCAATAAGAAGGTCAGCTGGATACAGTAAACCTGAAGTGAAGCATCGGAATCTATAACGAGTGTCACAGGATTGGTTCAAATCATAGACAGTAGGAAGAGTCAGTCTTCTTATACTTAAGTCGGCATTGTGCCTTTTGTATTTACTTCCGATGCTATTTCTGTGTTTCATCGTCAATAAGAAGGTCAGAGGGATACAGTAAAACTGAAGTGAAGCATGCGAACCTGTAACTAGTGTCACAGTAATGGTTCAAATCATAGACAGTAAGAAGAGTCAGTCTTCTTGTACTTAAGTCGGCATTTTGCCTTTTGTATTTAATTCCGATGCAATTTCTGTGCTTCATCGTCAATAAGAAGGTCAGCTGGATACAGTAAACCTGAAGTGAAGCATCGGAATCTATAACTAGTGTCACAGGAATGGCTCAAAACATAGACAGTAAGAGGAGTCAGTCTTCTTGTACTTAAGTCGGCATTGTGCCTTTTGTATATAATTCCGATGCAATTTCTGTGTTTCATCGTCAATAAGAAGCTCACAGGGATACAGTAAACCTGAACTGAAGCATCGGAATCTATAACTAGTGTCACAGGAATGGTTCAAATCATAGACAGTAAAAAGAGTCACTCTTTTTGTACTTAAGTCGGCATTTTGCCATTTGTATTTAATTCCGATGCAATTTCTGTGTTTCATCGTCAATACGAAGGTCAGAGGGATACAGTGAACCTGAAGTGAAGCATCGGAATCTATAACTAGTGTCACAGGAATGGTTCAAAACAAAGACAGTGGGATGGGTCAGTCTTCTTGTACTTAAGTCGTCATTGTGCCTTTTGTATTTAATTCTGATGCAATATCTGTGTTTCTACGTCAATAAGAAGGTCAGAGGGATACAGTAAACCTGAAGTGAAGCATCGGAATCTATAACTAGTGTCACAGAAATGGTTTAAATCATAGACAGTAAGAAGAGCCAGTCTTCTTGTACTTGAGTCGGCATTGTGCCTTTTGTATTTATTTCCGATGCAATTTATGTGTTTCTTTGTCTATAAGAAGGTCAGAGGGAATGAGTAAACCTAAAGTCAAGCATCGGAATCTATAACTAGTGTCACAGGAAAGGTTCGAAACATAGACAGTAACCAGAGTCAGTCTTTTTGTACTTAAGATGTCATTGTGCCTTTTGTATTTAATTCCGATGCAATTTCTGTGTTTCATCGTCAATAAGAAGGTCCAAGGGTACAGTAAACCTGAAGTGAAGCATCGGAATCTATAACTAGTGTCACAGGAATGGTTCAAAGCATAGAGAGTAAGAAAGGTCAGTCTTCTTGTACTTAAGTCGGCATTGTGCCTTTTGTATTTCATTCCGATGCAATTTCTGTGTTTCATCGTCAATACGAAGGTCAGAGCGATACAGTAAACCTGAAGTGAACCATCGGTATCTATAACTAGTGTCACAGAAATGGTTCAAAACATAGACAGTAAGAAGAGCCAGTCTTCTTGTACTTGAGTCGGCATTGTGCCTTTTGTATTAAATTCCGTTGCAATTTCTGTGTTTCATCGTCAATAAGAAGGTCAGTGGGATCCAGTAAACCTGAAGTGAAGCATCGGAATCTATAACTAGTGTCACAGGAATGGTTCAAAACATAGACAGTAAGAAGGGTCAGTCTTCTTGTACTGAAGTCGGCATTGTGCCTTTTGTATTTAATTCCGATGCAATATCTGTGTTTCTTCGTCATTAAGAAGGTCAGAGTTATACAGTAAAACTGAAGTGAAGCATCGGAATCTATAACTAGTGTCACAGAAATGGTTCAAAACATAGACAGTAAGAAGAGCCAGTCTTCTTGTATTTGAGTCGGCATTGTGCCTTTTGTATTTAATTAGGATGCAATTTCTGTGCTTCATTGTCAATAAGAAGGTCAGAGGGATACAGTAAACCTGAAGTGAAGCATCGGAATCTATAACTAGTGTCACAGGAATGGTTCAAAACATAGACAGTAAGAAGACCCATTCTTTTTGTACTTAAGTCGGCATTGTGAATTTTGTATTTAATTCCGATGCAATTTACGTGTTTCATCGTCAATAAGATGGTCAGCTGGATACAGTAAACCTGAAGTGAAGCATCGGAATCTATAACTAGTGTCACAGGAATGGTTCAAAACGTAGTCAGTAGGAAGAGTCAGTTATCTTGTACTTAAGTCGGCATTGTGCCTTTTGTATTTAATTAAAATGCAATTTCTGTGTTTCATCGTCAATAGGAAGGTGAAAGGGATACAGTAAACCTGAAGTGAAGCATCGGAATCTGTAACGAGTGTCACAGGAATGGTTCAAATCATAGACAGTAGGAAGAGTCAGTCTTCTTGTACTTAAGTCGGCATTGTGCCTTTTGTATTTAATTCCGATGCAATATCTGTGTTTCTTCGTCAATAAGAAGGTCAGAGGGATATAGTAATCCTGAAGGGATGCATCGGAATCTATAACTAGTGTCACAGAAATGGTTCAAAACATAGACAGTAAGAAGAGCCAGTCTTCTTGTACTTGAGTCGGCATTGTGCCTTTTGTATTAAATTCCGATGCAATTTCTGTGTTTCATCGTTAATAAGAAGGTCAGTGGGATACAGTAAACCTGAAGTGAAGCATCGGAATCTATAACTAGTGTCACAGGAATGGTTCAAAACATAGACAGTAAGAAGACCCATTCTTTTTGTACTTAAGTCGCATTGTGCATTTTGTATTTAATTCCGATGCAATTTACGTGTTTCATCGTCTATAAGAAGGTCTGCTGGATACAGTAAACCTGAAGTCAAGCATCGGAATCTATAACTAGTGTCACAGGAATGGTTCAGAACGTAGTCAGTAGGAAGAGTCAGTTATCTTGTACTTAAGTCGGCATTGTGCCTTTTGTATTTAATTAAAATGCAATTTCTGTGTTTCATCGTCAATAGGAAGGTGAAAGGGATACAGTAAACCTGAAGTGAAGCATGGGAACCTGTAACTAGTGTCACAGGAATGGTTCAAATCATAGACAGTAAGAAGAGTCAGTCTTCTTGTACTTAAGTCGGCATTTTGCCTTTTGTATTTAATTCCGATGAATTTTCTGTGTTTGATCGTCAATAAGAAGGTCAGAGGGATATAGTAAACCTGAAGTAAACCATCGGAATCTATAACTAGTGTCACAGGAATGGTTCAAAACATAGACAGTAAGAAGACCCATTCTCTTTGTACTTAAGTCGGCATTGTGCCTTTTGTATTTAATTCCGATGCAATATCTGTGTTTCTTCGTCAATAAGAAGGTCAGAGGGATATAGTAATCCTGAAGGGATGCATCGGAATCTATAACTAGTGTCACAGAAATGGTTCAAAAATAGACAGTAAGAAGAGCCAGTCTTCTTGTACTTGAGTCGGCATTGTGCCTTTTGTATTAAATTCCGATGCAATTTCTGTGTTTCATCGTCAATAGGAAGGTGAAAGGGATACAGTAAACCTGAAGTGAAGCATCGGAATCTATAACTAGTGTCACAGGAATGGTTCAAAACATAGACAGTAAGAAGAGTCAGTCTTCTTGTACTTAAGTCGGCATTGAGCCTTTTGTATTTAATTAAGATGCAATTTCTGTGTTTCATCGTCAATAAGAAGGTCAGAGGGATACAGTAAACCTGAAGTGAAGCATCGGAATCTATAACTAGTGTCACAGGAACGGTTCAAAACATAGACAGTAAGAAGGGTCAGTCTTCTTGTACTGAAGTCCTCATTGTGCCTTTTGTATTTAATTCCGATGCAATATCTGTGTTTCTTCGTCATTAAGAAGGTCAGAGTTATACAGTAAAACTGAAGTGAAGCATCGGAATCTATAACTAGTGTCACAGAAATGGTTCGAAACATAGACAGTAAGAAGAGCCAGTCATCTTGTACTTGAGTCGGCATTGTGCCTTTTGTATTTAATTTGGATGCAATTTCTGTGTTTCATTGTCAATAAGAAGGTCAGAGGGATAAAGTAAACCTGAAGTGAAGCATCGGAATCCATAACTAGTGTCACAGGAATGGTTCAAAACATAGACAGTATGAAGACCCATTCTTTTTGTACTTAAGTCGGCATTGTGCATTTTTTATTTAATTCCGATGCAATTTACGTGTTTCATCGTCAATAAGAAGGTCAGAGGGATACAGTAAACCCGAAGTGAAGCATCGGAATCTATAACTAGTGTAACAGGAATGGTTCAAACCATTGACTGTCAGATGAGTTAGTGTTGTTGTACTGAAGTCGGCATTGTGCCTTTTGTATTTAATTAAGATGCTATTTCTGTGTTTCATCGTCAATAAGAAGGTCAGAGGGATACAATAAACCTGAAGTGAAGCATCGGAATCTATAACTAGTGTCACAGGAATGGTTCAAAGCATATAGAGTAAGAAGAGTCAGTCTTCTTGTTCTTCTGTCGGCATTGTGCCTTTTGTATATAATTACCATGCAATTTCTGTGTCTCGTCGTCAATAAGAAGGTCAGCTGGATACAGTTACCTGAAGTGAATCATCGGAATCTATAACTAATGTCACCGGAATGGTAGAAAACATTTACAATAAGAAGAGTCAGTCTTCTTGTACTTAAGTCGGCATTGTGCCTTTTGTATTTAATTAAGAGGCAATTTCTGTGTTTCATCGTCGATATAGAGGTCAGAGGGATACAGAAAACCTGAAGTGAAGCATCGGAATCTAAAACTAGTGTCACAGGATTGGTTCAAAACATAGACATTGGGAAGAGTCAGTCTTCTTGTACTTATGTCGGCATTGTGCCTTTTGTATTTAATTCCGATGCAATTTCTGTGTTTCATCGTCAATAAGAATGTCAGAGGGATACAGTAAAACTGAAGTGAAGCATGGGAACCTATAACTAGTGTCACAGGAATGGTTCAAATCATAGGCAGTAAGAAGAGTCAGTCTTCTTGTACTTAAGTCTGCATTTTGCCTTTTGTATTTAATTCCGATGCAATTTCTGTGCTTCATCGTCAATAAGAAGGTCAGCTGGATACAGTAAACCTGAAGTGAAGCATCGGAATCTATAACTAGTGTCACAGGAATGGCTCAAAACATAGACAGTAAGAAGAGCCAGTCGTCTTGTACTTGAGTCGGCATTGTGCCTTTTGTATTTAATTCCGATGAATTTTCTGTGTTTGATCGTCAATAAGAAGGTCAGAGGGATACAGTAAACCTGAAGGGATGCATCGGAATCTATAACTAGCGTCACAGAAATGGTTTAAATCATAGACAGTAAGAAGAGCCAGTCTTCTTGTACTTGAGTTGGCATTGTGCCTTTTGTATTTAATTCCGATGCAATTTATGTGTTTCTTTGTCTATAAGAAGGTCAGAGGGAGTCAGTAAACCTAAAGTCAAGCATCGGAATCTATAACTAGTGTCACAGGAAAGGTTCGAAACATAGACAGTAAGAAGAGTCAGTCTTTTTGTACTTAAGATGTCATTGTGCATTTTGTATTTAATTCCGATGCAATTTCTGTGTTTCATCGACAATACGAAGGTCAGAGGGATACAGTAAACCTGAAGTGAAGCATCGGTATCTATAACTAGTGTCACAGGAATGGTTCAAAACGTAGACAGTAAGAAGAGTCAGTCTTCTTGTACTTAAGTCGGCATTGTGCCTTTTGTATATAATTACGATGCAATTTCTGTGTTTCGTCGTCAATAAGAAGGTCAGCTGGATACAGTTACCTGAAGTGAATCATCGGAATCTATAACTAGTGTCACCGGAATGGTAGAAAACATTGACAATAAGAAGAGTCAGTCTTCTTGTACTTAAGTCGGCATTGTGCCTTTTGTATTTAATTAAGATGCAATTTCTGTGTTTCATCGTCGATAAAGAGATCAGAGGGATACAGAAAACCTGAAGTGAAGCATCGGAATCTAAAACTAGTGTCACAGGATTGGTTCAAAACATAGACATTAGGAAGAGTCAGTCTTCTTGTACTTATGTCGGCATTGTGCCATTTGTATTTAATTCCGATGCAATTTCTGTGTTTCATCGTCAATAAGAAGGTCAGAGGGATACAGTAAAACAGAAGTGAAGCATAAGAACCTATAACTAGTGTCACAGGAATGGTTCAAATCATAGACAGTATGAAGAGTCAGTCTTCTTGTACTTAAGTCTGCATTTTGCCTTTTGTATTTAATTCCGATGCAATTTCTGTGTTTCATCGTCAATACGAAGGTCAGAGGGATACAGTGAACCTGAAGTGAAGCATCGGAATCTATAACTAGTGTCACAGGAATGGTTCAAAACAAAGACAGTGGGATGGGTCAGTCTTCTTGTACTTAAGTCGTCATTGTGCCTTTTGTATTTAATTCTGATGCAATATCTGTGTTTCTACGTCAATAAGAAGGTCAGAGGGATACAGTAAACCTGAAGTGAAGCATCGGAATCTATAACTAGTGTCACAGAAATGGTTTAAATCATAGACAGTAAGAAGAGCCAGTCTTCTTGTACTTGAGTCGGCATTGTGCCTTTTGTATTTATTTCCGATGCAATTTATGTGTTTCTTTGTCTATAAGAATGTCAGAGGGAATCAGTAAACCTAAAGTCAAGCATCGGAATCTATAACTAGTGTCACAGGAAAGGTTCGAAACATAGACAGTAACCAGAGTCAGTCTTTTTGTACTTAAGATGTCATTGTGCCTTTTGTATTTAATTCCGATGCAATTTCTGTGTTTCATCGTCAATAAGAAGGTCCAAGGGGTACAGTAAACCTGAAGTGAAGCATCGGAATCTATAACTAGTGTCACAGGAATGGTTCAAAGCATAGAGAGTAAGAAAGGTCAGTCTTCTTGTACTTATGTCGGCATTGAGCCTTTTGTATTTCATTCCGATGCAATTTCTGTGTTTCATCGTCAATAAGAAGGTCCAAGGGATACAGTAAATTTGAAATGAAGCATCGGAATCTATAACTAGTGTCACAGGAATGTTTCAAAGTATAGACAGTAGGAAGAGTCAGTCTAAATGTACTTAAGTCGGCATTGTGCCTTTTGTATTTAATTCCGATGCAATTTCTGTGTTTCATCGTCAATACGAAGGTCAGAGCGATACAGTAAACCTGAAGTGAAGCATCGGAATCTATAACTAGTGTCACAGGAATGGTTCAAAACGTAGTCAGTAGGAAGAGTCAGTTATCTTGTACTTAAGTCGGCATTGTGCCTTTTGTATTTAATTAAAATGCAATTTCTGTGTTTCATCGTCAATAGGAAGGTGAAAGGGATACAGTAAACCTGAAGTGAAGCATCGGAATCTATAACGAGTGTCACAGGAATGGTTCAAATCATAGACAGTAGGAAGAGTCAGTCTTCTTGTACTTAAGTCGGCATTGTGCCTTTTGTATTTAATTCCAATGCAATATCTGTGTTTCTTCGTCAATAAGAAGGTCAGAGGGATATAGTAATCCTGAAGGGATGCATCGGAATCTATAACTAGTGTCACAGAGATGGTTCAAAACATAGACAGTAAGAAGAGCCAGTCTTCTTGTACTTGAGTCGGCATTGTGCCTTTTGTATTAAATTCCGATGCAATTTCTGTGTTTCATCGTCAATAAGAAGGTCAGAGGAAAACAGTAAACCTGAAGTGAAGCATCGGAATCTATAACTAGTGTCACAGGAATGGTTCAAAACATAGACAGTAAGAAGGGTCAGTCTTCTTGTACTGAAGTCGGCATTGTGCCTTTTGTATTTAATTCCGATGCAATATCTGTGTTTCTTCGTCATTAAGAAGGTCAGAGTTATACAGTAAAACTGAAGTGAAGCATCGGAATCTATAACTAGTGTCACAGAAATGGTTCAAAACATAGACAGTAAGAAGAGCCAGTCTTCTTGTACTTGGGTCGGCATTGTGCCTTTTGTATTTAATTAGGATGCAATTTCTGTGTTTCATTGTCAATAAGAAGGTCAGAGGGATACAGTAAACCTGAAGTGAAGCATCGGCATCTATAACTAGTGTAACAGGAATGGTTCAAACCATTGACTGTCAGATGAGTTAGTGTTCTTGTACTGAAGTCGGCATTGTGCCTTTTGTATTTAATTAAGATGCTATTTCTGTGTTTCATCGTCAATAAGAAGGTCAGAGGTATACAGTAAACCTCAAGTGAAGCATCGGAATCTATAACTAGTGTCACAGGAATGGTTCAAAACATATACAGTAAGAAGAGTCAGTCTTCTTGTACTGAAGTCGGCATTGTGCCCTTTGTATTTAATTAAGATGCAATTTCTGTGTTTCATCGTCGATAAAGAGGTCAGAGGGATACAGTAAAACTGAAGTGAAGCATGGGAACCTATAACTAGTGTCACAGGAATGGTTCAAATCATGGACAGTAAGAAGAGTCAGTCTTCTTGTACTTTAGTCGGCATTTTGCCTTTTGTATTTAATTCCGATGCAATTTCTGTGCTTCATCGTCAATAAGAAGGTCAGCTGGATACTGTAAACCTGAAGTGAAGCATCGGAATCTATAACTAGTGTAACAGGAATGGTTCAAAACATAGTCAGTAGGAAGAGACAGTTATTTTGTACTTAAGTCGGCATTGTGCCATTTGTATTTAATTAAGATGCAATTTCTGTGTTTCATCGTCAATAAGAAGGTCAGAGGGATACAGTAAACCTGTAGTGAAGCATCGGAATCTATAACTAGTGTCACAGGAATGGTCCAAAACATAGACAGTAAGAAGGGTCAGTCTTCTTGTACTGAAGTCGGCATTGTGCCTTCTGTATTTAATTCTGATGCAATATCTGTGTTTCTACGTCAATAAGAAGGTCAGAGGGATACAGTAAACCTGAAGTGAAGCGTCGGAATCTATAACTAGTGTCACAGAAATGGTTTAAATCATAGACAGTAAGAAGAGCCAGTGTTCTTGTACTTGAGTCGGCATTGTGCCTTTTGTATTTATTTCCGATGCAATTTATGTGTTTCTTTGTCTATAAGAAGGTCAGAGGGAATCAGTAAACCTAAAGTCAAGCATCGGAATCCATAACTAGTGTCACAGGAAACGTTCGAAACATAGACAGTAACCAGAGTCAGTCTTTTTGTACTTAAGATGTCATTGTGCCTTTTGTATTTAATTCCGATGCAATTTCTGTGTTTCATCGTCAATAAGAAGGTCCAAGGGGTACAGTAAACCTGAAGTGAAGCATCGGAATCTATAACTAGTGTCACAGGAATGGTTCAAAGCATAGAGAGTAAGAAAGGTCAGTCTTCTTGTACTTATGTCGGCATTGAGCCTTTTGTATTTCAATCCGATGCAATTTCTGTGTTTCATCGTCAATAAGAAGGTCCAAGGGATACAGTAAATTTGAAATGAAGCATCGGAATCTATAACTAGTGTCACAGGAATGTTTCAAAGTATAGACAGTAGGAAGAGTCAGTCTAAATGTACTTAAGTCGGCATTGTGCCTTTTGTATTTAATTCCGATGCAATTTCTGTGTTTCATCGTCAATACGAAGGTCAGAGCGATACAGTAAACCTGAAGTGAACCATCGGTATCTATAACTAGTGTCACAGAAATGGTTCAAAACATAGACAGTAAGAAGAGCCAGTCTTCTTGTACTTGAGTCGGCATTGTGCCTTTTGTATTAAATTCCGTTGCAATTTCTGTGTTTCATCGTCAATAAGAAGGTCAGTGGGATCCAGTAAACCTGAAGTGAAGCATCGGAATCTATAACTAGTGTCACAGGAATGGTTCAAAACATAGACAGTAAGAAGGGTCAGTCTTCTTGTACTGAAGTCGGCATTGTGCCTTTTGTATTTAATTCCGATGCAATATCTGTGTTTCTTCGTCATTAAGAAGATTAGAGTTATACAGTAAAACTGAAGTGAACCATCGGAATCTATAACTAGTGTCACAGAAATGGTTCAAAACATAGACAGTAAGAAGAGCCAGTCTTCTTGTATTTGAGTCGGCATTGTGCCTTTTGTATTTAATTAGGATGCAATTTCTGTGCTTCATTGTCAATAAGAAGGTCAGAGGGATACAGTAAACCTGAAGTGAAGCATCGGAATCTATAACTAGTGTCACAGGAATGGTTCAAAACATAGACAGTAAGAAGACCCATTCTTTTTGTACTTAAGTCGGCATTGTGAATTTTGTATTTAATTCCGATGCAATTTACGTGTTTCATCGTCAATAAGATGGTCAGCTGGATACAGTAAACCTGAAGTGAAGCATCGGAATCTATAACTAGTGTCACAGGAATGGTTCAAAACGTAGTCAGTATGAAGAGTCAGTTATCTTGTACTTAAGTCGGCATTGTGCCTTTTGTATTTAATTAAAATGCAATTTCTGTGTTTCATCGTCAATAGGAAGGTGAAAGGGATACAGTAAACCTGAAGTGAAGCATCGGAATCTATAACGAGTGTCACAGGAATGGTTCAAATCATAGACAGTAGGAAGAGTCAGTCTTCTTGTACTTAAGTCGGCATTGTGCCTTTTGTATTTAATTCCAATGCAATATCTGTGTTTCTTCGTCAATAAGAAGGTCAGAGGGATATAGTAATCCTGAAGGGATGCATCGGAATCTATAACTAGTGTCACAGAAATGGTTCAAAACATAGACAGTAAGAAGAGCCAGTCTTCTTGTACTTGAGTCGGCATTGTGCCTTTTGTATTAAATTCCGATGCAATTTCTGTGTTTCATCGTTAATAAGAAGGTCAGTGGGATACAGTAAACCTGAAGTGAAGCATCGGAATCTATAACTAGTGTCACAGGAATGGTTCAAAACATAGACAGTAAGAAGACCCATTCTTTTTGTACTTAAGTCGCATTGTGCATTTTGTATTTAATTCCGATGCAATTTACGTGTTTCATCGTCAATACGAAGGTCTGCTGGATACAGTAAACCTGAAGTCAAGCATCGGAATCTATAACTAGTGTCACAGGAATGGTTCAGAACGTAGTCAGTAGGAAGAGTCAGTTATCTTGTACTTAGGTCGGCATTGTGCCTTTTGTATTTAATTAAAATGCAATTTCTGTGTTTCATCGTCAATAGGAAGGTGAAAGGGATACAGTAAACCTGAAGTGAAGCATGGGAACCTGTAACTAGTGTCACAGGAATGGTTCAAATCATAGACAGTAAGAAGAGTCAGTCTTCTTGTACTTAAGTCGGCATCTTGCCTTTTGTATTTAATTCCGATGCAATTTCTGTGCTTCATCGTCAATAAGAAGGTCAGCTGGATACAGTAAACCTGAAGTGAAGCATCGGAATCTATAACTAGTGTCACAGGAATGGCTCAAAACATAGACAGTAAGAAGAGCCAGTCGTCTTGTACTTGAGTCGGCATTGTGCCTTTTGTATTTAATTCCGATGAATTTCCTGTGTTTGATCGTCAATAAGAAGGTCAGAGGGATATAGTAAACCTGAAGTAAACCATCGGAATCTATAACTAGTGTCACAGGAATGGTTCAAAACATAGACAGTAAGAAGACCCATTCTCTTTGTACTTAAGTCGGCATTGTGCCTTTTGTATTTAATTCCGATGCAATATCTGTGTTTCTTCGTCAATAAGAAGGTCAGAGGGATATAGTAATCCTGAAGGGATGCATCGGAATCTATAACTAGTGTCACAGAAATGGTTCAAAAATAGACAGTAAGAAGAGCCAGTCTTCTTGTACTTGAGTCGGCATTGTGCCTTTTGTATTAAATTCCGATGCAATTTCTGTGTTTCATCGTCAATAAGAAGGTCAGAGGAAAACAGTAAACCTGAAGTGAAGCATCGGAATCTATAACTAGTGTCACAGGAATGGTTCAAAACATAGACAGTAAGAAGGGTCAGTCTTCTTGTACTGAAGTCGGCATTGTGCCTTTTGTATTTAATTCCGATGCAATATCTGTGTTTCTTCGTCATTAAGAAGGTCAGAGTTATACAGTAAAACTGAAGTGAAGCATCGGAATCTATAACTAGTGTCACAGAAATGGTTCAAAACATAGACAGTAAGAAGAGCCAGTCTTCTTGTACTTGAGTCGGCATTGTGCATCTATAACTAGTGTAACAGGAATGGTTCAAACCATTGACTGTCAGATGAGTTAGTGTTCTTGTACTGAAGTCGGCATTGTGCCTTTTGTATTTAATTAAGATGCTATTTCTGTGTTTCATCGTCAATAAGAAGGTCAGAGGTATACAGTAAACCTGAAGTGAAGCATCGGAATCTATAACTAGTGTCACAGGAATGGTTCAAAACATATACAGTAAGAAGAGTCAGTCTTCTTGTACTTAAGTCGGCATTGTGCCTTTTGTATATAATTACGATGCAATTTCTGTGTTTCGTCGTCAATAAGAAGGTCAGCTGGATACAGTTACCTGAAGTGAATCATCGGAATCTATAACTAATGTCACCGGAATGCTAGAAAACATTGACAAAAAGAAGAGTCAGTCTTCTTGTACTTAAGTCGGCATTGTGCCCTTTGTATTTAATTAAGATGCAATTTCTGTGTTTCATCGTCGATAAAGAGGTCAGAGGGATACAGTAAAACTGAAGTGAAGCATGGGAACCTATAACTAGTGTCACAGGAATGGTTCAAATCATGGACAGTAAGAAGAGTCAGTCTTCTTGTACTTTAGTCGGCATTTTGCCTTTTGTATTTAATTCCGATGCAATTTCTGTGCTTCATCGTCAATAAGAAGGTCAGCTGGATACTGTAAACCTGAAGTGAAGCATCGGAATCTATAACTAGTGTAACAGGAATGGTTCAAAACATAGTCAGTAGGAAGAGACAGTTATTTTGTACTTAAGTCGGCATTGTGCCATTTGTATTTAATTAAGATGCAATTTCTGTGTTTCATCGTCAATAAGAAGGTCAGAGGGATACAGTAAACCTGTAGTGAAGCATCGGAATCTATAACTAGTGTCACAGGAATGGTCCAAAACATAGACAGTAAGAAGGGTCAGTCTTCTTGTACTGAAGTCGGCATTGTGCCTTCTGTATTTAATTCTGATGCAATATCTGTGTTTCTACGTCAATAAGAAGGTCAGAGGGATACAGTAAACCTGAAGTGAAGCATCGGAATCTATAACTAGTGTCACAGAAATGGTTTAAATCATAGACAGTAAGAAGAGCCAGTCTTCTTGTACTGAAGTCGGCATTGTGCCTTTTGTATTTAATTCCGATGCAATATCTGTGTTTCTTTGTCTATAAGAAGGTCAGAGGGAATCAGTAAACCTAAAGTCAAGCATCGGAATCTATAACTAGTGTCACAGGAAAGGTTCGAAACATAGACAGTAACCAGAGTCAGTCTTTTTGTACTTAAGATGTCATTGTGCCTTTTGTATTTAATTCCGATGCAATTTCTGTGTTTCATCGTCAATAAGAAGGTCCAAGGGATACAGTAAACCTGAAATGAAGCATCGGAATCTATAACTAGTGTCACAGGAATGTTTCAAAGTATAGACAGTAGGAAGAGTCAGTCTAAATGTACTTAAGTCGGCATTGTGCCTTTTGTATTTAATTCCGATGCAATTTCTGTGTTTCATCGTCAATACGAAGGTCAGAGCGATACAGTAAACCTGAAGTGAACCATCGGAATCTATAACTAGTGTCACAGGAATGGTTCAAAACATAGACAGTAAGAAGGGTCAGTCTTCTTGTACTGAAGTCGGCATTGTGCCTTTTGTATTTAATTCCGATGCAATATCTGTGTTTCTTCGTCATTAAGAAGGTCAGAGTTATACAGTAAAACTGAAGTGAAGCATCGGAATCTATAACTAGTGTCACAGAAATGGTTCAAAACATAGACAGTAAGAAGATCCAGTCTTCTTGTATTTGAGTCGGCATTGTGCCTTTTGTATTTAATTAGGATGCAATTTCTGTGCTTCATTGTCAATAAGAAGGTCAGAGGGATACAGTAAACCTGAAGTGAAGCATCGGAATCTATAACTAGTGTCACAGGAATGGTTCAAAACATAGACAGTAAGAAGACCCATTCTTTTTGTACTTAAGTCGGCATTGTGCATTTTGTATTTAATTCCGATGCAATTTACGTGTTTCATCGTCAATAAGATGGTCAGCTGGATACAGTAAACCTGAAGTGAAGCATCGGAATCTATAACTAGTGTCACAGGAATGGTTCAAAACGTAGTCAGTAGGAAGAGTCAGTTATCTTGTACTTAAGTCGGCATTGTGCCTTTTGTATTTAATTAAAATGCAATTTCTGTGTTTCATCGTCAATAGGAAGGTGAAAGGGATACAGTAAACCTGAAGTGAAGCATCGGAATCTATAACGAGTGTCACAGGAATGGTTCAAATCATAGACAGTAGGAAGAGTCAGTCTTCTTCTACTTAAGTCGGCATTTTGCCTTTTGTATTTAATTCCGATGCAATTTCTGTGCTTCATCGTCAATAAGAAGGTCAGCTGGATACAGTAAACCTGAAGTGAAGAATCGGAATCTATAACTAGTGTCACAGGAATGGCTCAAAACATAGACAGTAAGAAGAGTCAGTCTTCTTGTACTTAAGTCGGCATTGTGATTTTTGTATATAATTCCGATGCAATTTCTGTGTTTCATCGTCAATAAGAAGCTCACAGGGATACAGTAAACCTGAAGTGAAGCATCGGAATCTATAACTAGTGTCACAGGAATGGTTCAAATCATAGACAGTAAAAAGAGTCACTCTTTTTGTACTTAAGTCGGCATTTTGCCATTTGTATTTAATTCCGATGCAATTTCTGTGTTTCATCGTCAATACGAAGGTCAGAGGGATACAGTGAACCTGAAGTGAAGCATCGGAATCTATAACTAGTGTCACAGGAATGGTTCAAAACAAAGACAGTGGGATGGGTCAGTCTTCTTGTACTTAAGTCGTCATTGTGCCTTTTGTATTTAATTCTGATGCAATATCTGTGTTTCTACGTCAATAAGAAGGTCAGAGGGATACAGTAAACCTGTAGTGAAGCATCGGAATCTATAACTAGTGTCACAGAAATGGTTTAAATCATAGACAGTAAGAAGAGCCAGTCTTCTTGTACTTGAGTCGGCATTGTGCCTTTTGTATTTATTTCCGATGCAATTTATGTGTTTCTTTGTCTATAAGAAGGTTAGAGGGAATCAGTAAACCTAAAGTCAAGCATCGGAATCTATAACTAGTGTCACAGGAAAGGTTCGAAACATAGACAGTAACCAGAGTCAGTCTTTTTGTACTTAAGATGTCATTGTGCCTTTTGTATTTAATTCCGATGCAATTTCTGTGTTTCGTCGTCAATAAGAAGGTCCAAGGGGTACAGTAAACCTGAAGTGAAGCATCGGAATCTATAACTAGTGTCACAGGAATGGTTCAAAGCATAGAGAGTAAGAAAGGTCAGTCTTCTTGTACTTATGTCGGCATTGAGCCTTTTGTATTTCATTCCGATGCAATTTCTGTGTTTCATCGTCAATAAGAAGGTCCAAGGGATACAGTAAATTTGAAATGAAGCATCGGAATCTATAACTAGTGTCACAGGAATGTTTCAAAGTATAGACAGTAGGAAGAGTCAGTCTAAATGTACTTAAGTCGGCATTGTGCCTTTTGTATTTAATTCCGATGCAATTTCTGTGTTTCATCGTCAATACGAAGGTCAGAGCGATACAGTAAACCTGAAGTGAACCATCGGTATCTATAACTAGTGTCACAGAAATGGTTCAAAACATAGACAGTAAGAAGAGCCAGTCTTCTTGTACTTGAGTCGGCATTGTGCCTTTTGTATTAAATTCCGTTGCAATTTCTGTGTTTCATCGTCAATAAGAAGGTCAGTGGGATCCAGTAAACCTGAAGTGAAGCATCGGAATCTATAACTAGTGTCACAGGAATGGTTCAAAACATAGACAGTAAGAAGGGTCAGTCTTCTTGTACTGAAGTCGGCATTGTGCCTTTTGTATTTAATTCCGATGCAATATCTGTGTTTCTTCGTCATCAAGAAGGTCAGAGTTATACAGTGAAACTGAAGTGAAGCATCGGAATCTATAACTAGTGTCACAGAAATGGTTCAAAACATAGACAGTAAGAAGAGCCAGTCTTCTTGTATTTGAGTCGGCATTGTGCCTTTTGTATTTAATTAGGATGCAATTTCTGTGCTTCATTGTCAATAAGAAGGTCAGAGGGATACAGTAAACCTGAAGTGAAGCATCGGAATCTATAACTAGTGTCACAGGAATGGTTCAAAACATAGACAGTAAGAAGACCCATTCTTTTTGTACTTAAGTCGGCATTGTGAATTTTGTATTTAATTCCGATGCAATTTACGTGTTTCATCGTCAATAAGATGGTCAGCTGGATACAGTAAACCTGAAGTGAAGCATCGGAATCTATAACTAGTGTCACAGGAATGGTTCAAAACGTAGTCAGTAGGAAGAGTCAGTTATCTTGTACTTAAGTCGGCATTGTGCCTTTTGTATTTAATTAAAATGCAATTTCTGTGTTTCATCGTCAATAGGAAGGTGAAAGGGATACAGTAAACCTGAAGTGAAGCATCGGAATCTATAACGAGTGTCACAGGAATGGTTCAAATCATAGACAGTAGGAAGAGTCAGTCTTCTTGTACTTAAGTCGGCATTGTGCCTTTTGTATTTAATTCCAATGCAATATCTGTGTTTCTTCGTCAATAAGAAGGTCAGAGGGATATAGTAATCCTGAAGGGATGCATCGGAATCTATAACTAGTGTCACAGAAATGGTTCAAAACATAGACAGTAAGAAGAGCCAGTCTTCTTGTACTTGAGTCGGCATTGTGCCTTTTGTATTAAATTCCGATGCAATTTCTGTGTTTCATCGTTAATAAGAAGGTCAGTGGGATACAGTAAACCTGAAGTGAAGCATCGGAATCTATAACTAGTGTCACAGGAATGGTTCAAAACATAGACAGTAAGAAGACCCATTCTTTTTGTACTTAAGTCGCATTGTGCATTTTGTATTTAATTCCGATGCAATTTACGTGTTTCATCGTCAATAAGAAGGTCTGCTGGATACAGTAAACCTGAAGTCAAGCATCGGAATCTATAACTAGTGTCACAGGAATGGTTCAGAACGTAGTCAGTAGGAAGAGTCAGTTATCTTGTACTTAAGTCGGCATTGTGCCTTTTGTATTTAATTAAAATGCAATTTCTGTGTTTCATCGTCAATAGGAAGGTGAAAGGGATACAGTAAACCTGAAGTGAAGCATGGGAACCTGTAACTAGTGTCACAGGAATGGTTCAAATCATAGACAGTAAGAAGAGTCAGTCTTCTTGTACTTAAGTCGGCATTTTGCCTTTTGTATTTAATTCCGATGCAATTTCTGTGCTTCATCGTCAATAAGAAGGTCAGCTGGATACAGTAAACCTGAAGTGAAGCATCGGAATCTATAACTAGTGTCACAGGAATGGTTCAAAACATAGACAGTAAGAAGGGTCAGTCTTCTTGTACTGAAGTCGGCATTGTGCCTTTTGTATTTAATTCCGATGCAATATCTGTGTTTCTTCGTCATTAAGAAGGTCAGAGTTATACAGTAAAACTGAAGTGAAGCATCGGAATCTATAACTAGTGTCACAGAAATGGTTCAAAACATAGACAGTTAGAAGAGCCAGTCTTCTTGTACTTGAGTCGGCATTGTGCCTTTTGTATTTAATTAGGATGCAATTTCTGTGTTTCATTGTCAATAAGAAGGTCAGAGGGATACAATAAACCTGAAGTGAAGCATCGGCATCTATAACTAGTGTAACAGGAATGGTTCAAACCATTGACTGTCAGATGAGTTAGTGTTCTTGTACTGAAGTCGGCATTGTGCCTTTTGTTTTTAATTAAGATGCTATTTCTGTGTTTCATCGTCAATAAGAAGGTCAGAGGTATACAGTAAACCTGAAGTGAAGCATCGGAATCTATAACTAGTGTCACAGGAATGGTTCAAAACATATACAGTAAGAAGAGTCAGTCTTCTTGTACTTAAGTCGGCATTGTGCCTTTTGTATATAATTACGATGCAATTTCTGTGTTTCGTCGTCAATAAGAAGGTCAGCTGGATACAGTTACCTGAAGTGAATCATCGGAATCTATAACTAATGTCACCGGAATGCTAGAAAACATTGACAAAAAGAAGAGTCAGTCTTCTTGTACTTAAGTCGGCATTGTGCCCTTTGTATTTAATTAAGATGCAATATCTGTGTTTCTTTGTCTATAAGAAGGTCAGAGGGAATCAGTAAAACTAAAGTCAAGCATCGGAATCTATAACTAGTGTCACAGGAAAGGTTCGAAACATAGACAGTAACCAGAGTCAGTCTTTTTGTACTTAAGATGTCATTGTGCCTTTTGTATTTAATTCCGATGCAATTTCTGTGTTTCATCGTCAATAAGAAGGTCCAAGGGATACAGTAAACCTGAAATGAAGCATCGGAATCTATAACTAGTGTCACAGGAATGTTTCAAAGTATAGACAGTAGGAAGAGTCAGTCTAAATGTACTTAAGTCGGCATTGTGCCTTTTGTATTTAATTCCGATGCAATTTCTGTGTTTCATCGTCAATACGAAGGTCAGAGCGATACAGTAAACCTGAAGTGAACCATCGGAATCTATAACTAGTGTCACAGGAATGGTTCAAAACATAGACAGTAAGAAGGGTCTGTCTTCTTGTACTGAAGTCGGCATTGTGCCTTTTGTATTTAATTCCGATGCAATATCTGTGTTTCTTCGTCATTAAGGAGGTCAGAGTTATACAGTAAAACTGAAGTGAAGCATCGGAATCTATAACTAGTGTCACAGAAATGGTTCAAAACATAGACAGTAAGAAGAGCCAGTCTTCTTGTATTTGAGTCGGCATTGTGCCTTTTGTATTTAATTAGGATGCAATTTCTGTGCTTCATTGTCAATAAGAAGGTCAGAGGGATACAGTAAACCTGAAGTGAAGCATCGGAATCTATAACTAGTGTCACAGGAATGGTTCAAAACATAGACAGTAAGAAGACCCATTCTTTTTGTACTTAAGTCGGCATTGTGCATTTTGTATTTAATTCCGATGCAATTTACGTGTTTCATCGTCAATAAGATGGTCAGCTGGATACAGTAAACCTGAAGTGAAGCATCGGAATCTATAACTAGTGTCACAGGAATGGTTCAAAACGTAGTCAGTAGGAAGAGTCAGTTATCTTGTACTTAAGTCGGCATTGTGCCTTTTGTATTTAATTAAAATGCAATTTCTGTGTTTCATCGTCAATAGGAAGGTGAAAGGGATACAGTAAACCTGAAGTGAAGCATCGGAATCTATAACGAGTGTCACAGGAATGGTTCAAATCATAGACAGTAGGAAGAGTCAGTCTTCTTCTACTTAAGTCGGCATTGTGCCTTTTGTATTTAATTCCGATGCAATTTCTGTGTTTCATCGTCAATAAGAAGGTCAGAGGGATACAGTAAAACTGAAGTGAAGCATGGGAACCTGTAACTAGTGTCACAGGAATGGTTCAAATTATAGACAGTAAGAAGGGTAAGTCTTCTTGTACTTAAGTCGGCATTGTGCCTTTTGTATTTAATTCCGATGCAATATCTGTGTTTCTTCGTCAATAAGAAGGTCAGAGGGATATAGTAATCCTGAAGGGATGCATCGGAATCTATAACTAGTGTCACAGAAATGGTTCAAAAATAGACAGTAAGAAGAGCCAGTCTTCTTGTACTTGAGTCGGCATTGTGCCTTTTGTATTAAATTCCGATGCAATTTCTGTGTTTCATCGTCAATAAGAAGGTCAGAGGAAAACAGTAAACCTGAAGTGAAGCATCGGAATCTATAACTAGTGTCACAGGAATGGTTCAAAACATAGACAGTAAGAAGGGTCAGTCTTCTTGTACTGAAGTCGCCATTGTGCCTTTTGTATTTAATTCCGATGCAATATCTGTGTTTCTTCGTCATTAAGAAGGTCAGAGTTATACAGTAAAACTGAAGTGAAGCATCGGAATCTATAACTAGTGTCACAGAAATGGTTCAAAACATAGACAGTAAGAAGAGCCAGTCTTCTTGTACTTGAGTCGGCATTGTGCCTTTTGTATTTAATTAGGATGCAATTTCTGTGTTTCATTGTCAATAAGAAGGTCAGAGGGATACAGTAAACCTGAAGTGAAGCATCGGAATCTATAACTAGTGTAACAGGAATGGTTCAAACCATTGACTGTCAGATGAGTTAGTGTTCTTGTACTGAAGTCGGCATTGTGCCTTTTGTATTTAATTAAGATGCTATTTCTGTGTTTCATCGTCAATAAGAAGGTCAGAGGTATACAGTAAACCTGAAGTGAAGCATCGGAATCTATAACTAGTGTCACAGGAATGGTTCAAAACATATACAGTAAGAAGAGTCAGTCTTCTTGTACTTAAGTCGGCATTGTGCCTTTTGTATATAATTACGATGCAATTTCTGTGTTTCGTCGTTAATAAGAAGGTCAGCTGGATACAGTTACCTGAAGTGAATCATCGGAATCTATAACTAATGTCACCGGAATGCTAGAAAACATTGACAAAAAGAAGAGTCAGTCTTCTTGTACTTAAGTCGGCATTGTGCCATTTGTATTTAATTAAGATGCAATTTCTGTGTTTCATCGTCGATAAAGAGGTCAGAGGGATACAGTAAAACTGAAGTGAAGCATGGGAACCTATAACTAGTGTCACAGTAATGGTTCAAATCATGGACAGTAAGAAGAGTCAGTCTTCTTGTACTTAAGTCGGCATTTTGCCTTTTGTATTTAAATCCGATGCAATTTCTGTGCTTCATCGTCAATAAGAAGGTCAGCTGGATACTGTAAACCTGAAGTGAAGCATCGGAATCTATAACTAGTGTAACAGGAATGGTTCAAAACATAGTCAGTAGGAAGAGACAGTTATTTTGTACTTAAGTCGGCATTGTGCCATTTGTATTTAATTAAGATGCAATTTCTGTGTTTCATCGTCAATAAGAAGGTCAGAGGGATACAGTAAACCTGTAGTGAAGCATCGGAATCTATAACTAGTGTCACAGGAATGGTCCAAAACATAGACAGTAAGAAGGGTCAGTCTTCTTGTACTGAAGTCGGCATTGTGCCTTCTGTATTTAATTCCGATGCAATATCTGTGTTTCTTCGTCATTAAGAAGGTCGGAGGGATACAGTAAACCTGAAGTGAAGTATCGGAATCTATAACTAGTGTAACAGGAATGGTTCAAACCATTGACAATAAGATGAGTTAGTGTTCTTGTACTGAAGTCGGCATTGTGCCTTTTGTATTTAATTAAGATGCTATTTCTGTGTTTCATCGTCAATAAGAAGGTCAGAGGGATACAGTGAACCTGAAGTGAAGCATCGGAATCCATAACTAGTGTCACAGGAATGGTTCAAAACATAGACAGTAAGAAGGGTCAGTCTTCTTGTACTTAAGTCGGCATTGTGCCTTTTGTATATAATTACGATGCAATTTCTGTGTTTTATCGTCAATAAGAAGGTCAGCTGGATACAGTTACCTGAAGTGAACCATCGGAATCTATAACTAATGTCACCGGAATGGTAGAAAACATTGACAGTAAGAAGAGTCAGTCTTCTTGTACTTAAGTCGTAATTGAGCTTTTGTATTTAATTAAGATGCAATTTCTGGGTTTCATCGTCAATAAAGAGGTCAGAGGGACACAGAAAACCTGAAGTGAAGCATCGGAATCTAAAACTAGTGTCACAGGATTGGTTCAACACATAGACATTAGGAAGAGTCAGTCTTCTTCTACTTAAGTCGGCATTGTGCCTTTTGTATTTAATTAAGATGCAATTTCTGTGTTTCATCGTCAATAGGAAGGTGAAAGGGATACAGTAAACCTGAAGTGAAGCAATGGAATCTATAACTAGTGTCACAGGAATGGCTCAAATCATAGACAGTAGGAAGAGTCAGTCTTCTTCTACTTAAGTCGGCATTTTGCCTTTTGTATTTCATTCCCATCCAATTTCTGTGCTTCATCGTCAATAAGAAGGTCAGCTGGATACAGTAAACCTGAAGTGAAGCATCGGAATCTATAACTAGCGTCACAGGAATGGCTCAAAACATAGACAGTAAGAAGAGCCAGTCGTCTTGTACTTGAGTCGGCATTGTGCCTTTTGTATTTAATTCCGACGAATTTTCTGTGTTTGATCGTCAATAAGAAGGTCAGAGGGATATAGTAAACCTGAAGTAAACCATCGGAATCTATAACTAGTGTCACAGGAATGGTTCAACACATTGACAGCAAGAAGAGTCAGTCTTCTTGTACTTAAGTCGGCATTGTGCCTTTTGTATATAATTCCGATGCAATTTCTGTGTTTCATCGTCAATAAGAAGCTCACAGGGATACAGTAAACCTGAAGTGAAGCATCGGAATCTCTAACTAGTGTCACAGGAATGGTTCAAATCATAGACAGTAAGAAGAGTCACTCTTTTTGTACTTAAGTCGGCATTTTGCCATTTGTATTTAATTCCGATGCAATTTCTGTGTTTCATCGTCAATACGAAGGTCAGAGGGATACAGTGAACCTGAAGTGAAGCATCGGAATCTATAACTAGTGTCACAGGAATGGTTCAAAACGTAGACAGTAAGAAGGGTCAGTCTTCTTGTAGTGAAGTCCTCATTGTGCCTTTTGTATTTAATTCCGATGAAATATCTGTGTTTCTTCGTCATTAAGAAGGTCAGAGTTATACAGTAAAACTGAAGTGAAGCATCGGAATCTATAACTAGTGTCACAGAAATGGTTCAAAACATAGACAGTAAGAAGAGCCAGTCTTCTTGTACTTGAGTCGGCATTGTGCCTTTTGTATTTAATTAGGATGCAATTTCTGTGTTTCATTGTCAATAAGAAGGTCAGAGGGATAAAGTAAACCTGAAGTGAAGCATCGGAATCTATAACTAGTGTCACAGGAATGGTTCAAAAGATAGACAGTAATAAGACCCATTCTCTTTGTACTTAAGTCGGCATTGTGCATTTTGTATTTAATTCCGATGCAATTTACGTGTTTCATCGTCAATAAGAAGGTCAGAGGGATACAGTAAAACTGAAGTGAAGCATGGGAACCTATAACTAGTGTCACAGGAATGGTTCAAATCATAGACAGTAAGAAGAGTCAGTCTTCTTGTACTTAAGTCTGCATTTTGCCTTTTGTATTTAATTCCGATGCAATTTCTGTGCTTCATCGTCAATAAGAAGGTCAGCTGGATACAGTGAACCTGAACTGAAGCATCGGAATCTATAACTAGTGTCACAGGAATGGTTCAAAACAAAGACAGTGGGATGGGTCAGTCTTCTTGTACTTAAGTCGTCATTGTGCTTTTGTATTTAATTTCGATGCAATATCTGTGTTTCTACGTCAATAAGAAGGTCAGAGGGATACAGTAAACCTGAAGTGAAGCATCGGAATCTATAAGTAGTGTCACAGAAATGGTTTAAATCATAGACAGTAAGAAGAGCCAGTCTTCTTGTACTTGAGTCGACATTGTGCCTTTTGTATTTAATTCCGATGCAATTTATGTGTTTCTTTGTCTATAAGAAGGTCAGAGGGAATCATTAAACCTAAAGTCAAGCATCGGAATCTATAACTAGTGTCACAGGAAAGGTTCGAAACATAGACAGTAAGAAGGGTCAGTCTTTTTGTACTTAAGATGGCATTGTGCCTTTTGTATTTAATTCCGATGCAATTTCTGTGTTTCATCGTCAATACGAAGGTCAGAGGGATACAGTAAACATCAAGTGAAGCATCGGTATCTATAACTAGTGTCACAGGAATGGTTCAAAACTTAGACAGTAAGAAGGGTCAGTCTTCTTGTACTTAAGTCGGCATTGTGCATTTTGGATTTAATTCCGATGCAATATCTGTGTTTCTTCGTCAATAAGAAGGTCAGAGGGATATAGTAATCCTGAAGGGATGCATCGGAATCTATAACTAGTGTCACAGAAATGGTTCAAAACATAGACAGTAAGAAGAGCCAGTCTTCTTGTACTTGAGTCGGCATTGTGCCTTTTGTATTTAATTAGGATGCAATTTCTGTGTTTCATTGTCAATAAGAAGGTCAGAGGGATAAAGTAAACCTGAAGTGAAGCATCGGAATCTATAACTAGTGTCACAGGAATGGTTCAAAACATAGACAGTAAGAAGACCCATTCTTTTTGTACTTAAGTCGGCATTGTGCATTTTGTATTTAATTCCGATGCAATTTACGTGTTTCATCGTCAATAAGAAGGTCAGAGGGATACAGTAAACCCGAAGTGAAGCATCGGAATCTATAACTAGTGTAACAGGAATAGTTCATACCATTGACTGTCAGATGAGTTAGTGTTCTTGTACTGAAGTCGGCATTGTGCCTTTTGTATTTAATTAAGATGCTATTTCTGTGTTTCATCGTCAATAAGAAGCTCACAGGGATACAGTAAACCTGAAGTGAAGCATCGGAATCTATAACTAATGTCACCGGAATGGTAGAAAACATTGACAATAAGAAGAGTCAGTCTTCTTGTACTTAAGTCGGCATTGTGCCTTTTGTATTTAATTAAGATGCAATTTCTGTGTTTCATCGTCGATAAAGAGGTCAGAGGGATACAGAAAACCTGAAGTGAAGCATCGGAACCTAAAACTAGTGTCACAGGATAGGTTCAAATCATAGACATTAGGAAGAGTCAGTCTTCTTCTACTTAAGTCGGCATTGTGCCTTTTGTATATAATTCCGATGCAATTTCTGTGTTTCATCGTCAATAAGAAGCTCACAGGGATACAGTAAACCTGAAGTGAAGCATCGGAATCTATAACTAATGTCACCGGAATGGTAGAAAACATTGACAATAAGAAGAGTCAGTCTTCTTGTACTTAAGTCGGCATTGTGCCTTTTGTATATAATTCCGATGCAATTTCTGTGTTTCATCGTCAATAAGAAGCTCACAGGGATACAGTAAACCTGAAGTGAAGCATGGGAACATATAACTAGTGTCACATAAATGGTTCAAATCATAGACAGTAAGAAGAGTCAGTCTTCTTGTACTTAAGTCTGCATTTTGCCTTTTGTATTTAATTCCGATGCAATTTCTGTGCTTCATCGTCAATAAGAAGGTCAGCTGGATACAGTAAACCTGAAGTGAAGCATCGGAAACTATAACTAGTGTCACAGGAATGGTTCAAAACGTAGTCAGTAGGAAGAGTCAGTTATCTTGTACTTAAGTCGGCATTGTGCCTTTTGTATTTAATTAAAATGCAATTTCTGAGTTTCATCGTCAATAGGAAGGTGAAAGGGATACAGAAAACCTGAAGTGAAGCATCGGAATCTATAACGAGTGTCACAGGAATGGTTCAAATCATAGACAGTAGGAAGAGTCAGTCTTCTTCTACTTAGGTCGGCATTGTGCCTTTTGTATTTAATTCCGATGCAATTTCTGTGTTTCACCGTCAATAAGAAGGTCAGAGGGATACAGTAAAACTGAAGTGAAGCATGGGAATCTGTAACTAGTGTGACAGGATTGGTTCAAATCATAGACAGTAAGAAGAGTCAGTCTTCTTGTACTTATGTCGGCATTTTGCCTTTTGTATTTAATTCCGATGCAATTTCTGTGCTTCATCGTCAATAAGAAGGTCAGCTGGATACAGTAAACCTGAAGTGAAGCATCGGAATCTATAACTAGTGTCACAGGAATGGCTCAAAACATAGACAGTAAGAAGAGCCAGTCGTCTTGTACTTGAGTCGGCATTGTGCCTTTTGTATTTAATTCCGATGAATTTTCTGTGTTTGATCGTCAATAAGAAGGTCAGAGAGATATAGTAAACCTGAAGTAAACCATCGGAATCTATAACTAGTGTCACAGGAATGGTTCAAAACATTGACAGTAAGAAGAGTCAGTCTTCTTGTACTTAAGTCGGCATTTTGCCATTTGTATTTAACTCCGATGCAATTTCTGTGTTTCATCGTCAATACGAAGGTCAGAGGGATACAGTGAACCTGATGTGAAGCATTGGAATCTATAACTAGTGTCACAGGAATGGTTCAAAACAAAGACAGTGGGATGGGTCAGTCTTCTTGTACTTAAGTCGTCATTGTGCCTTTTGTATTTAATTCCGATGCAATATCTGTGTTTCTACGTCAATAAGAAGGTCAGAGTTATACAGTAAAGATGAAGTGAAGCATCGGAATCTATAACTAGTGTCACAGAAATGGTTCAAAACATAGACAGTAAGAAGAGCCAGTCTTCTTGTATTTGAGTCGGCATTGTGCCTTTTGTATTTAATTAAGATGCTATTTCTGTGTTTCATCGTCAATAAGAAGGTCAGAGGGATACAGTAAACCTGAAGTGTAACATCGGAATCTATAACTAGTGTCACAGGAATGGTTCAAAACATATACAGTAAGAAGAGTCAGTCTTCTTGTACTTAAGTCGGCATTGTGCCTTTTGTATATAATTACGATGCAATTTCTGTGTTTCGTCGTCAATAAGATGGTCAGCTGGATACAGTTACCTGAAGTGAATCATCGGAATCTATAACTAATGTCACCGAAATGGTAGAAAACATTGACAATAAGAAGAGTCAGTCTTCTTGTACTTAAGTCGGCATTGTGCCCTTTGTATTTAATTAAGATGCAATTTCTGTGTTTCATCGTCGATAAAGAGGTCAGAGGGATACAGTAAAACTGAAGTGAAGCATGGGAACCTATAACTAGTGTCACAGGAATGGTTCAAATCATAGACAGTAAGAAGAGTCAGTCTTCTTGTACTTAAGTCGGCATTTTGCCTTTTGTATTTAATTCCGATGCAATTTCTGTGCTTCATCGTCAATAAGAAGGTCAGCTGGATACAGTAAACCTGAAGTGAAGCATCGCAATCTATAACTAGTGTCACAGGAATGGTTCAAAACTTAGTCATTAGGAAGAGACAGTTATTTTGTACTTAAGTCAGCATTGTGCCACTTGTATTTAATTAAGATGCAATTTCTGTGTTTCATCGTCAATAGGAATGTGAAAGGGATACAGTAAACCTGAAGTGAAGCATCGGAATCTATAACTAGTGTCACAGGAATGGTTCAAAACATAGACAGTAAGAAGAGTCACTCTTTTTGTTCTTAAGTCGGCATTGTGCCATTTGTATTTAATTCCGATGCAATTTCTGTGTTTCATCGTCAATACGAAGGTCAGAGGGATACAGTGAACCTGAAGTGAAGCATCGGAATCTATAACAAGTGTCACAGGAATGGTTCAAAACAAAGACAGTAGGATGTGTCAGTCTTCTTGTACTTAAGTCGGCATTGTGCCTTTTGTATTTAACTCCGATGCAATATCTGTGTTGCTTCGTCAATAAGAAGGTCAGAGGGATACAATAAACCTGAAGTGAAGCATCGGAATCTATTACTAGTGTCACAGAAATGGTTTAAATCACAGACAGTAAGAAAATCCAGTCTTCTTGTACTTGAGTCGGCATTGTGCCTTTTGTATTTAATTCAGATGCAATTTATGTGTTTCTTTGTCTATAAGAAGGTCAGAGGGATTCAGTAAACCTGAAGTGAAGCATCGGAATCTATAACTAGTGTCACAGAAATGGTTTAAATCACAGACAGTAAGAAAAGCCAGTCTTCTTGTACTTGAGTCGGCATTGTGCCTTTTGTATTTAATTCAGATGCAATTTATGTGTTTCTTTGTCTATAAGAAGGTCAGAGGGATTCAGTAAACCTGAAGTGAAGCATCGGAATCTATAACTAGTGTCACAGGAATGGTTCAAAACATAGACACTAAGAAGACCCATTCTTCTTGTACTTAAGTCGGCGTTGTGCCTTTTGTATTTAATTCCGATGCAATGTCTGTGTTTCTTCGTCAATAAGAAGGTCAGAGGGATATAGTAATCCTGAAGGGATGCATCGGAATCTATAACTAGTGTCACAGAAATGGTTCAAAACATAGACAGTAAGCAGAGCCAGTCTTCTTGTACTTGAGTCGGCATTTTGCCTTTTGTATTAAATTCCGATGCAATTTCTGTGTTTCATCGTCAATAAGAAGGTCAGAGGGATACAGTAAACCTGAAGTGAAGTTTCGGAATCTATAACTAGTGTCACAGGAATGGTTGAAAACATAGACAGTAAGAAGGTTCAGTCTTCTTGTACTGAAGTCGGCATTGTGCCTTTTGTATTTAATCCCGATGCAATATCTGTGTTTCTTCGTCATTAAGAAGGTCAGAGTTATACAGTAAAACTGAAGTGAAGCATCGGAATCTATAACTAGCGTAACAGGAATGGTTCAAACCATTGACTGTCAGATGAGTTAGTGTTCTTGTGCTGAAGTCTACATTGTGCCTTTTGTATTTAATTAAGATGCTATTTCTGTGTTTCATCGTCAATATGAAGGTCAGAGGGATACAGTAAACCTCAAGTGAATCATCGGAATCTATAAGTAATGTCACCGGAATGGTAGAAAGCATTGACAATAAGAAGAGTCAGTCTTCTTGTACTTAAGTCGGCATTGTGCCCTTTGTATTTAATTAAGATGCAATTTCTGTGTTTCATCGTCAATAAGAAGGTCAGAGGGATACAGAAAAACTGAAGTGAAGCATGGGAACCTATAACTAGTGTCACAGGAATGGTTCAAATCATAGACAGTAAGAAGAGTCAGTCTTCTTGTACTTAAGTCGGCATTTTGCCTTTTGTATTTAATTCCGATGCAATTTCTGTGCTTCATCGTCAATTAGAAGGTCAGCTGGATACAGTAAACCTGAAGTGAAGCATCGGAATCTATATCTAGTGTCACAGGAATGGTTCAAAACATAGTCAGTAGGAAGAGACAGTTATTTTGTACTTAAGTCGGCATTGTGCCATTTGTATTTAATTAAGATGCAATTTCTGTGCTTCATCGTCAATAGGAAGGTGAAAGGGATACAGTAAACCTGAAGTGAAGCAACGGAATCTATAACTAGTGTCACAGGAATGGTTCAAAACATAGGCAGTAGGAAGAGTCAGTCTTCTTGTACTTAAGTCGGCATTGTGCCTATTGTATTTAATTCCTATGCAATATCAGTGTTTCTTCGTCAATAAGAAGGTCAGAGGGATACAGTAAACCTGAAGTGAAGCATCGGAATCTATAACTAGTGTCACAGAAATGGTTTAAATCATAGACAGTAAGAAGAGCCAGTCTTCTTGTACTTGAGTCGGCATTGTGCCTTTTGTATTTAATTCCGATGCAATTTATGTGTTTCTTTGTCTATAAGAAGGTCAGAGGGATTCAGTAAACCTAAAGTCAAGCATCGGAATCTATAACTAGTGTCACAGGAATGGTTCAAAACATAGACAGTAAGAGGAGTCAGTCTTTTTGTACTTAAGACGGCATTGTGCCATTTGTATTTAATTCCGATGCAATTTCTGTGTTTCATCGTCACTACGAAGGTCAGAGGGATACAGTAAACCTAAAGTGAAGCATCCGTATCTATAACTAGTGTCACAGGAATGGTTCAAAACTTAGACAGTAAGAAGGGACAGTCTTCTTGTACTTAAGTCGGCATTGTGCCTATTGTATTTAATTCCTATGCAATATCTGTGTTTCTTCGTCAATAAGAAGGTCAGAGGGATACAGTAATCCTGAAGGGAAGCATCGTAATCTATAACTAGTGTCACAGAAATGGTTCAAAACATGGACAGTAAGAAGAAGCATTCCTCTTGTACTTGAGTCGGCATTGTTCCTTTTGTATTAAATTCCGATGTAATTTCTGTGTTTCATCGTCAATAAAAAGGTCAGAGGGATACAGTAAACCCGAAGTGAAGCATCAGAATCTATAACTAGTGTCACAGGAATGGTTCAAAGCATAGACAGTAAGAAGGGACAGTCTTCTTGTACTTAAGTCGGCATTGTGCCTATTGTATTTAATTCCGATGCAATATCTGTGTTTCTTCGTTATTAAGAAGTTCAGAGGGATACAGTAAACCTAAAGTGAAGCATCGGAATCTATAACTAGTGTAACAGGAATGGTTCAAACCATTGACTGTCAGATGAGTTAGTGTTCTTGTACTGAAGTCGGCATTGTGCCTTTTGTATTTAATTAAGATGCTATTTCTGTGTTTCATCGTCAATAAGAAGGTCAGAGGTATACAGTAAACCTGAAGTGAAGCATCGGAATCTATAACTAGTGTCACAGGAATGGTTCAAAAGATATACAGTAAGAAGAGTCAGTCTTCTTGTAGTTAAGTCGGCATTGTGCCTTTTGTATATAATTACGATGCAATTTCTGTGTTTCGTCGTCAATAAGAAGGTCAGCTGGATACAGTTACCTGAAGTGAATCATCGGAATCTATAACTAATGTCACCGGAATGCTAGAAAACATTGACAAAAAGAAGAGTCAGTCTTCTTGTACTTAAGTCGGCATTGTGCCCTTTGTATTTAATTAAGATGCAATTTCTGTGTTTCATCGTCGATAAAGAGGTCAGAGGGATACAGTAAAACTGAAGTGAAGCATGGGAACCTATAACTAGTGTCACAGGAATGGTTCAAATCATGGACAGTAAGAAGAGTCAGTCTTCTTGTACTTAAGTCGGCATTTTGCCTTTTGTATTTAATTCCGATGCAATATCTGTGTTTCTTCGTCAATAAGAAGTTCAGAGGAAAACAGTAAACCTGAAGTGAAGCATCGGAATCTATAACTAGTGTCACAGGAATGGTTCAAAACATAGACAGTAAGAAGGGTCAGTCTTCTTGTACTGAAGTCGGCATTGTGCCTTTTGTATTTAATTCCGATGCAATATCTGTGTTTCTTCGTCATTAAGAAGGTCAGAGTTATACAGTAAAACTGAAGTGAAGCATCGGAATCTATAACTAGTGTCACAGAAATGGTTCAAAACATAGACAGTAAGAAGAGCCAGTCTTCTTGTACTTGAGTCGGCATTGTGCCTTTTGTATTTAATTAGGATGCAATTTCTGTGTTTCATTGTCAATAAGAAGGTCAGAGGGATACAGTAAACCTGAAGTGAAGCATCGGCATCTATAACTAGTGTAACAGGAATGGTTCAAACCATTGACTGTCAGATGAGTTAGTGTTCTTGTACTGAAGTCGGCATTGTGCCTTTTGTATTTAATTAAGATGCTATTTCTGTGTTTCATCGTCAATAAGAAGGTCAGAGGTTTACAGTAAACCTGAAGTGAAGCATCGGAATCTATAACTAGTGTCACAGGAATGGTTCAAAACATATACAGTAAGAAGAGTCAGTCTTCTTGTAACTTAAGTCGGCATTGTGCCTTTTGTATATAATTACGATGCAATTTCTGTGTTTCGTCGTCAATAAGAAGGTCAGCTGGATACAGTTACCTGAACGTGAATCATCGGAATCTATAACTAATGTCACCGGAATGCTAGAAAACTTTGACAAAAAGAAGAGTCAGTCTTCTTGTACTTAAGTCGGCATTGTGCCCTTTGTATTTAATTAAGATGCAATTTCTGTGTTTCATCGTCGATAAAGAGGTCAGAGGGATACAGTAAAACTGAAGTGAAGCATGCGAACCTATAACTAGTGTCACAGGAATGGTTCAAATCATGGACAGTAAGAAGAGTCAGTCTTCTTGTACTTAAGTCGGCATTTTGCCTTTTGTATTTAATTCCGATGCAATTTCTGTGTTTCTTCGTCATTAAGAAGGTCAGAGTTATACAGTAAAACTGAAGTGAAGCATCGGAATCTATAACTAGTGTAACAGGAATGGTTCAAAACATAGTCAGTAGGAAGAGACAGTTATTTTGTACTTAAGTCGGCATTGTGCCATTTGTATTTAATTAAGATGCAATTTCTGTGTTTCATCGTCAATAAGAAGGTCAGAGGGATACAGTAAACCTGTAGTGAAGCATCGGAATCTATAACTAGTGTCACAGGAATGGTCCAAAACATAGACAGTAAGAAGGGTCAGTCTTCTTGTACTGAAGTCGGCATTGTGCCTTCTGTATTTAATTCTGATGCAATATCTGTGTTTCTACGTCAATAAGAAGGTCAGAGGGATACAGTAAACCTGAAGTGAAGCATCGGAATCTATAACTAGTGTCACAGAAATGGTTTAAATCATAGACAGTAAGAAGAGCCAGTCTTCTTGTACTGAAGTCGGCATTGTGCCTTTTGTATTTAATTCCGATGCAATATCTGTGTTTCTTTGTCTATAAGAAGGTCAGAGGGAATCAGTAAACCTAAAGTCAAGCATCGGAATCTATAACTAGTGTCACAGGAAAGGTTCGAAACATAGACAGTAACCAGAGTCAGTCTTTTTGTACTTAAGATGTCATTGTGCCTTTTGTATTTAATTCCGATGCAATTTCTGTGTTTCATCGTCAATAAGAAGGTCCAAGGGATACAGTAAACCTGAAATGAAGCATCGGAATCTATAACTAGTGTCACAGGAATGTTTCAAAGTATAGACAGTAGGAAGAGTCAGTCTAAATGTACTTAAGTCGGCATTGTGCCTTTTGTATTTAATTCCGATGCAATTTCTGTGTTCATCGTCAATACGAAGGTCAGAGCGATACAGTAAACCTGAAGTGAACCATCGGAATCTATAACTAGTGTCACAGGAATGGTTCAAAACATAGACAGTAAGAAGGGGTCAGTCTTCTTGTACTGAACTCGGCATTGTGCCTTTTGTATTTAATTCCGATGCAATATCTGTGTTTCTTCGTCATTAAGAACGTCAGAGTTATACAGTAAAACTGAAGTGAAGCATCGGAATCTATAACTAGTGTCACAGAAATGGTTCAAAACATAGACAGTAAGAAGAGCCAGTCTTCTTGTATTTGAGTCGGCATTGTGCCTTTTGTATTTAATTAGGATGCAATTTCTGTGCTTCATTGTCAATAAGAAGGTCAGAGGGATACAGTAAACCTGAAGTGAAGCATCGGAATCTATAACTAGTGTCACAGGAATGGTTCAAAACATAGACAGTAAGAAGACCCATTCTTTTTGTACTTAAGTCGGCATTGTGCATTTTGTATTTAATTCCGATGCAATTTACGTGTTTCATCGTCAATAAGATGGTCAGCTGGATACAGTAAACCTGAAGTGAAGCATCGGAATCTATAACTAGTGTCACAGGAATGGTTCAAAACGTAGTCAGTAGGAAGAGTCAGTTATCTTGTACTTAAGTCGGCATTGTGCCTTTTGTATTTAATTAAAATGCAATTTCTGTGTTTCATCGTCAATAGGAAGGTGAAAGGGATACAGTAAACCTGAAGTGAAGCATCGGAATCTATAACGAGTGTCACAGGAATGGTTCAAATCATAGACAGTAGGAAGAGTCAGTCTTCTTCTACTTAAGTCGGCATTGTGCCTTTTGTATTTAATTCCGATGCAATTTCTGTGTTTCATCGTCAATAAGAAGGTCAGAGGGATACAGTAAAACTGAAGTGAAGCATGGGAACCTGTAACTAGTGTCACAGGAATGGTTCAAATTATAGACAGTAAGAAGGGTAAGTCTTCTTGTACTTAAGTCGGCATTGTGCCTTTTGTATTTAATTCCGATGCAATATCTGTGTTTCTTCGTCAATAAGAAGGTCAGAGGGATATAGTAATCCTGAAGGGATGCATCGGAATCTATAACTAGTGTCACAGAAATGGTTCAAAAATAGACAGTAAGAAGAGCCAGTCTTCTTGTACTTGAGTCGGCATTGTGCCTTTTGTATTAAATTCCGATGCAATTTCTGTGTTTCATCGTCAATAAGAAGGTCAGAGGAAAACAGTAAACCTGAAGTGAAGCATCGGAATCTATAACTAGTGTCACAGGAATGGTTCAAAACATAGACAGTAAGAAGGGTCAGTCTTCTTGTACTGAAGTCGGCATTGTGCCTTTTGTATTTAATTCCGATGCAATATCTGTGTTTCTTCGTCATTAAGAAGGTCAGAGTTATACAGTAAAACTGAAGTGAAGCATCGGAATCTATAACTAGTGTCACAGAAATGGTTCAAAACATAGACAGTAAGAAGAGCCAGTCTTCTTGTACTTGAGTCGGCATTGTGCCTTTTGTATTTAATTAGGATGCAATTTCTGTGTTTCATTGTCAATAAGAAGGTCAGAGGGATACAGTAAACCTGAAGTGAAGCATCGGAATCTATAACTAGTGTAACAGGAATGGTTCAAACCATTGACTGTCAGATGAGTTAGTGTTCTTGTACTGAAGTCGGCATTGTGCCTTTTGTATTTAATTAAGATGCTATTTCTGTGTTTCATCGTCAATAAGAAGGTCAGAGGTATACAGTAAACCTGAAGTGAAGCATCGGAATCTATAACTAGTGTCACAGGAATGGTTCAAAACATATACAGTAAGAAGAGTCAGTCTTCTTGTACTTAAGTCGGCATTGTGCCTTTTGTATATAATTACGATGCAATTTCTGTGTTTCGTCGTCAATAAGAAGGTCAGCTGGATACAGTTACCTGAAGTGAATCATCGGAATCTATAACTAATGTCACCGGAATGCTAGAAAACATTGACAAAAAGAAGAGTCAGTCTTCTTGTACTTAAGTCGGCATTGTGCCATTTGTATTTAATTAAGATGCAATTTCTGTGTTTCATCGTCGATAAAGAGGTCAGAGGGATACAGTAAAACTGAAGTGAAGCATGGGAACCTATAACTAGTGTCACAGTAATGGTTCAAATCATGGACAGTAAGAAGAGTCAGTCTTCTTGTACTTAAGTCGGCATTTTGCCTTTTGTATTTAAATCCGATGCAATTTCTGTGCTTCATCGTCAATAAGAAGGTCAGCTGGATACTGTAAACCTGAAGTAAAGCATCGGAATCTATAACTAGTGTAACAGGAATGGTTCAAAGCATAGTCAGTAGGAAGAGACAGTTATTTTGTACTTAAGTCGGCATTGTGCCATTTGTATTTAATTAAGATGCAATTTCTGTGTTTCATCGTCAATAAGAAGGTCAGAGGGATACAGTAAACCTGTAGTGAAGCATCGGAATCTATAACTAGTGTCACAGGAATGGTCCGAAACATAGACAGTAAGAAGGGTCAGTCTTCTTGTACTGAAGTCGGCATTGTGCCTTCTGTATTTAATTCCGATGCAATATCTGTGTTTCTTCGTCATTAAGAAGGTCGGAGGGATACAGTAAACCTGAAGTGAAGTATCGGAATCTATAACTAGTGTAACAGGAATGGTTCAAACCATTGACAATAAGATGAGTTAGTGTTCTTGTACTGAAGTCGGCATTGTGCCTTTTGTATTTAATTAAGATGCAATTTCTGTGTTTCATCGTCAATAGGAAGGTGAAAGGGATACAGTAAACCTGAAGTGAAGCAATGGAATCTATAACTAGTGTCACAGGAATGGTTCAAATCATAGACAGTAAGAAGGGTCAGTCTTCTTGTAGTGAAGTCCTCATTGTGCCTTTTGTATTTAATTCCGATGAAATATCTGTGTTTCTTCGTCATTAAGAAGGTCAGAGTTATACAGTAAAACTGAAGTGAAGCATCGGAATCTATAACTAGTGTCACAGAAATGGTTCAAAACATAGACAGTAAGAAGAGCCAGTCTTCTTGTACTTGAGTCGGCATTGTGCCTTTTGTATTTAATTAGGATGCAATTTCTGTGTTTCATTGTCAATAAGAAGCTCACAGGGATACAGTAAACCTGAAGTGAAGCATCGGAATCTCTAACTAGTGTCACAGTAATGGTTCAAATCATGGACAGTAAGAAGAGTCAGTCTTCTTGTACTTAAGTCGGCATTTTGCCTTTTGTATTTAAATCCGATGCAATTTCTGTGCTTCATCGTCAATAAGAAGGTCAGCTGGATACAGTAAACCTGAAGTGAAGCATCGGAATCTATAACTAGCGTCACAGGAATGGCTCAAAACATAGACAGTAAGAAGAGCCAGTCGTCTTGTACTTGAGTCGGCATTGTGCCTTTTGTATTTAATTCCGACGAATTTTCTGTGTTTGATCGTCAATAAGAAGGTCAGAGGGATATAGTAAACCTGAAGTAAACCATCGGAATCTATAACTAGTGTCACAGGAATGGTTCAACACATTGACAGCAAGAAGAGTCAGTCTTCTTGTACTTAAGTCGGCATTGTGCCTTTTGTATATAATACCGATGAAATTTCTGTGTTTCATCGTCAATAAGAAGCTCACAGGGATACAGTAAACCTGAAGTGAAGCATCGGAATCTCTAACTAGTGTCACAGGAATGGTTCAAATCATAGACAGTAAGAAGAGTCACTCTTTTTGTACTTAAGTCGGCATTTTGCCATTTGTATTTAATTCCGATGCAATTTCTGTGTTTCATCGTCAATACGAAGGTCAGAGGGATACAGTGAACCTGAAGTGAAGCATCGGAATCTATAACTAGTGTCACAGGAATGGTTCAAAACATAGACAGTAAGAAGGGTCAGTCTTCTTGTAGTGAAGTCCTCATTGTGCCTTTTGTATTTAATTCCGATGAAATATCTGTGTTTCTTCGTCATTAAGAAGGTCAGAGTTATACAGTAAAACTGAAGTGAAGCATCGGAATCTATAACTAGTGTCACAGAAATGGTTCAAAACATAGACAGTAAGAAGAGCCAGTCTTCTTGTACTTGAGTCGGCATTGTGCCTTTTGTATTTAATTAGGATGCAATTTCTGTGTTTCATTGTCAATAAGAAGGTCAGAGGGATAAAGTAAACCTGAAGTGAAGCATCGGAATCTATAACTAGTGTCACAGGAATGGTTCAAAAGATAGACAGTAATAAGACCCATTCTCTTTGTACTTAAGTCGGCATTGTGCATTTTGTATTTAATTCCGATGCAATTTACGTGTTTCATCGTCAATAAGAAGGTCAGAGGGATACAGTAAAACTGAAGTGAAGCATGGGAACCTATAACTAGTGTCACAGGAATGGTTCAAATCATAGACAGTAAGAAGAGTCAGTCTTCTTGTACTTAAGTCTGCATTTTGCCTTTTGTATTTAATTCCGATGCAATTTCTGTGCTTCATCGTCAATAAGAAGGTCAGCTGGATACAGTAAACCTGAAGTGAAGCATCGGAATCTATAACTAGTGTCACAGGAATGGTTCAAATCATAGACAGTAAGAAGAGTCACTCTTTTTGTACTTAAGTCGGCATTTTGCCATTTGTATTTAATTCCGATGCGATTTCTGTGTTTCATCGTCAATACGAAGGTCAGAGGGATACAGTGAACCTGAACTGAAGCATCGGAATCTATAACTAGTGTCACAGGAATGGTTCAAAACAAAGACAGTGGGATGGGTCAGTCTTCTTGTACTTAAGTCGTCATTGTGCTTTTGTATTTAATTTCGATGCAATATCTGTGTTTCTACGTCAATAAGAAGGTCAGAGGGATCCAGTAAACCTGAAGTGAAGCATCGGAATCTATAAGTAGTGTCACAGAAATGGTTTAAATCATAGACAGTAAGAAGAGCCAGTCTTCTTGTACTTGAGTCGACATTGTGCCTTTTGTATTTAATTCCGATGCAATTTATGTGTTTCTTTGTCTATAAGAAGGTCAGAGGGAATCATTAAACCTAAAGTCAAGCATCGGAATCTATAACTAGTGTCACAGGAAAGGTTCGAAACATAGACAGTAAGAAGAGTCAGTCTTTTTGTACTTAAGATGGCATTGTGCCTTTTGTATTTAATCCCGATGCAATTTCTGTGTTTCATCGTCAATACGAAGGTCAGAGGGATACAGTAAACATCAAGTGAAGCATCGGTATCTATAACTAGTGTCACAGGAATGGTTCAAAACTTAGACAGTAAGAAGGGTCAATCTTCTTGTACTTAAGTCGGCATTGTGCATTTTGGATTTAATTCCGATGCAATATCTGTGTTTTCTACGTCAATAAGAAGGTCAGAGGGATATAGTAATCCTGAAGGGATGCATCGGAATCTATAACTAGTGTCACAGAAATGGTTCAAAACATAGACAGTAAGAAGAGCCAGTCTTCTTGTACTTGAGTCGGCATTGTGCCTTTTGTATTTAATTAGGATGCAATTTCTGTGTTTCATTGTCAATAAGAAGGTCAGAGGGATAAAGTAAACCTGAAGTGAAGCATCGGAATCTATAACTAGTGTCACAGGAATGGTTCAAAACATAGACAGTAAGAAGACCCATTCTTTTTGTACTTAAGTCGGCATTGTGCATTTTGTATTTAATTCCGATGCAATTTACGTGTTTCATCGTCAATAAGAAGGTCAGAGGGATACAGTAAACCCGAAGTGAAGCATCGGAATCTATAACTAGTGTAACAGGAATAGTTCATACCATTGACTGTCAGATGAGTTAGTGTTCTTGTACTGAAGTCGGCATTGTGCCTTTTGTATTTAATTAAGATGCTATTTCTGTGTTTCATCGTCAATAAGAAGCTCACAGGGATACAGTAAACCTGAAGTGAAGCATCGGAATCTATAACTAATGTCACCGGAATGGTAGAAAACATTGACAATAAGAAGAGTCAGTCTTCTTGTACTTAAGTCGGCATTGTGCCTTTTGTATTTAATTAAGATGCAATTTCTGTGTTTCATCGTCGATAAAGAGGTCAGAGGGATACAGAAAACCTGAAGTGAAGCATCGGAATCTAAAACTAGTGTCACAGGATAGGTTCAAATCATAGACATTAGGAAGAGTCAGTCTTCTTCTACTTAAGTCGGCATTGTGCCTTTTGTATATAATTCCGATGCAATTTCTGTGTTTCATCGTCAATAAGAAGCTCACAGGTATACAGTAAACCTGAAGTGAAGCATCGGAATCTATAACTAGTGTCACAGGAATGGTTCAAATCATAGACAGTAAGAAGAGTCACTCTTTTTGTACTTAAGTCGGCATTTTGCCATTTGTATTTAATTCCGATGCAATTTCTGTGTTTTATCGTCAATACGAAGGTCAGAGGGATACAGTGAACCTGAAGTGAAGCATTGGAATCTATAACTAGTGTCACAGGAATGGTTCAAAACAAAGACAGTGGGATGGGTCAGTCTTCTTGTACTTAAGTCGTCATTGTGCCTTTTGTATTTAATTCCGATGCAATATCTGTGTTTCTACGTCAATAAGAAGGTCAGAGGGATACAGTAAACCTGAAGTGAAGCATCTGAATCTATAACTAGTGTCACAGAATTGGTTTAAATCATAGACAGTAAGAAGAGCCAGTCTTCTTGTACTTGAGTCGGCATTGTGCGTTTTGTATTTAATTCAGATGCAATTTATGTGTTTCATCGTCGATAAAGAGGTCAGAGGGATACAGAAAACCTGAAGTGAAGCATCGGAATCTAAAACTAGTGTCACAGGATTGGTTCAAAACATAGACATTAGGAAGAGTCAGTCTTCTTGTACTTAAGTCGGCATTGTGCCTTTTGTATATAATTCCGATGCAATTTCTGTGTTTCATCGTCAATAAGAAGCTCACAGGGATACAGTAAACCTGAAGTGAAGCATGGGAACATATAACTAGTGTCACATAAATGGTTCAAATCATAGACAGTAAGAAGAGTCAGTCTTCTTGTACTTAAGTCTGCATTTTGCCTTTTGTATTTAATTCCGATGCAATTTCTGTGCTTCATCGTCAATAAGAAGGTCAGCTGGATACAGTAAACCTGAAGTGAAGCATCGGAAACTATAACTAGTGTCACAGGAATTGTTCAAAACGTAGTCAGTAGGAAGAGTCAGTTATCTTGTACTTAAGTCGGCATTGTGCCTTTTGTATTTAATTAAAATGCAATTTCTGAGTTTCATCGTCAATAGGAAGGTGAAAGGGATACAGAAAACCTGAAGTGAAGCATCGGAATCTATAACGAGTGTCACAGGAATGGTTCAAATCATAGACAGTAGGAAGAGTCAGTCTTCTTCTACTTAAGTCGGCATTGTGCCTTTTGTATTTAATTCCGATGCAATTTCTGTGTTTCACCGTCAATAAGAAGGTCAGCTGGATACAGTAAACCTGAAGTGAAGCATCGGAATCTATAACTAGTGTCACAGGAATGGCTCAAAACATAGACAGTAAGAAGAGCCAGTCGTCTTGTACTTGAGTCGGCATTGTGCCTTTTGTATTTAATTCCGATGAATTTTCTGTGTTTGATCGTCAATAAGAAGGTCAGAGAGATATAGTAAACCTGAAGTAAACCATCGGAATCTATAACTAGTGTCACAGGAATGGTTCAAAACATTGACAGTGAGAAGAGTCAGTCTTCTTGTACTTAAGTCGGCATTTTGCCATTTGTATTTAACTCCGATGCAATTTCTGTGTTTCATCGTCAATACGAAGGTCAGAGGGATACAGTGAACCTGAAGTGAAGCATCGGAATCTATAACTAGTGTCACAGGAATGGTTCAAAACAAAGACAGTGGGATGGGTCAGTCTTCTTGTACTTAAGTCGTCATTGTGCCTTTTGTATTTAATTCCGATGCAATATCTGTGTTTCTACGTCAATAAGAAGGTCAGAGTTATACAGTAAAGATGAAGTGAAGCATCGGAATCTATAACTAGTGTCACAGAAATGGTTCAAAACATAGACAGTAAGAAGAGCCAGTCTTCTTGTATTTGAGTCGACATTGTGCCTTTTGTATTTAATTAAGATGCTATTTCTGTGTTTCATCGTCAATAAGAAGGTCAGAGGGATACAGTAAACCTGAAGTGAAACATCGGAATCTATAACTAGTGTCACAGGAATGGTTCAAAACATATACAGTAAGAAGAGTCAGTCTTCTTGTACTTAAGTCGGCATTGTGCCTTTTGTATATAATTACGATGCAATTTCTGTGTTTCGTCGTCAATAAGATGGTCAGCTGGATACAGTTACCTGAAGTGAATCATCGGAATCTATAACTAATGTCACCGAAATGGTAGAAAACATTGACAATAAGAAGAGTCAGTCTTCTTGTACTTAAGTCGGCATTGTGCCCTTTGTATTTAGTTAAGATGCAATTTCTGTGTTTCATCGTCGATAAAGAGGTCAGAGGGATACAGTAAAACTGAAGTGAAGCATGGGAACCTATAACTAGTGTCACAGGAATGGTTCAAATCATAGACAGTAAGAAGAGTCAGTCTTCTTGTACTTAAGTCGGCATGTTGCCTTTTGTATTTAATTCCGATGCAATTTCTGTGCTTCATCGTCAATAAGAAGGTCAGCTGGATACAGTAAACCTGAAGTGAAGCATCGCAATCTATAACTAGTGTCACAGGAATGGTTCAAAACTTAGTCATTAGGAAGAGACAGTTATTTTGTACTTAAGTCGGCATTGTGCCACTTGTATTTAATTAAGATGAAATTTCTGTGTTTCATCGTCAATAGGAATGTGAAAGGGATACAGTAAACCTGAAGTGAAGCATCGGAATCTATAACTAGTGTCACAGGAATGGTTCAAAACATAGACAGTAAGAAGAGTCACTCTTTTTGTTCTTAAGTCGGCATTGTGCCATTTGTATTTAATTCCGATGCAATTTCTGTGTTTCATCGTCAATACGAAGGTCAGAGGGATACAGTGAACCTGAAGTGAAGCATCGGAATCTATAACAAGTGTCACAGGAATGGTTCAAAACAAAGACAGTAGGATGTGTCAGTCTTCTTGTACTTAAGTCGGCATTGTGCCTTTTGTATTTAACTCCGATGCAATATCTGTGTTGCTTCGTCAATAAGAAGGTCAGAGGGATACAGTAAACCTGAAGTGAAGCATCGGAATCTATTACTAGTGTCACAGAAATGGTTTAAATCACAGACAGTAAGAAAAGCCAGTCTTCTTGTACTTGAGTCGGCATTGTGCCTTTTGTATTTAATTCAGATGCAATTTATGTGTTTCTTTGTCTATAAGAAGGTCAGAGGGATTCAGTAAACCTGAAGTGAAGCATCGGAATCTATAACTAGTGTCACAGAAATGGTTTAAATCACAGACAGTAAGAAAAGCCAGTCTTCTTGTACTTGAGTCGGCATTGTGCCTTTTGTATTTAATTCAGATGCAATTTATGTGTTTCTTTGTCTATAACAAGGTCAGAGGGATTCAGTAAACCTGAAGTGAAGCATCGGAATCTATAACTAGTGTCACAGGAATGGTTCAAAACATAGACACTAAGAAGACCCATTCTTCTTGTACTTAAGTCGGCATTGTGCCTTTTGTATTTAATTCCGATGCAGTGTCTGTGTTTCTTCGTCAATAAGAAGGTCAGAGGGATATAGTAATCCTGAAGGGATGCATCGGAATCTATAACTAGTGTCACAGAAATGGTTCAAAACATAGACAGTAAGAAGAGCCAGTCTTCTTGTACTTGAGTCGGCATTTTGCCTTTTGTATTAAATTCCGATGCAATTTCTGTGTTTCATCGTCAATAAGAAGGTCAGAGGGATACAGTAAACCTGAAGTGAAGTTTCGGAATCTATAACTAGTGTCACAGGAATGGTTGAAAACATAGACAGTAAGAAGGTTCAGTCTTCTTGTACTGAAGTCGGCATTGTGCCTTTTGTATTTAATCCCGATGCAATATCTGTGTTTCTTCGTCATTAAGAAGGTCAGAGTTATACAGTAAAACTGAAGTGAAGCATCGGAATCTATAACTAGCGTAACAGGAATGGTTCAAACCATTGACTGTCAGATGAGTTAGTGTTCTTGTGCTGAAGTCTACATTGTGCCTTTTGTATTTAATTAAGATGCTATTTCTGTGTTTCATCGTCAATATGAAGGTCAGAGGGATACAGTAAACCTCAAGTGAATCATCGGAATCTATAAGTAATGTCACCGGAATGGTAGAAAGCATTGACAATAAGAAGAGTCAGTCTTCTTGTACTTAAGTCGGCATTGTGCCCTTTGTATTTAATTAAGATGCAATTTCTGTGTTTCATCGTCAATAAGAAGGTCAGAGGGATACAGAAAAACTGAAGTGAAGCATGGGAACCTATAACTAGTGTCACAGGAATGGTTCAAATCATAGACAGTAAGAAGAGTCAGTCTTCTTGTACTTAAGTCGGCATTTTGCCTTTTGTATTTAATTCCGATGCAATTTCTGTGCTTCATCGTCAATTAGAAGGTCAGCTGGATACAGTAAACCTGAAGTGAAGCATCGGAATCTATATCTAGTGTCACAGGAATGGTTCAAAACATAGTCAGTAGGAAGAGACAGTTATTTTGTACTTAAGTCGGCATTGTGCCATTTGTATTTAATTAAGATGCAATTTCTGTGCTTCATCGTCAATAGGAAGGTGAAAGGGATACAGTAAACCTGAAGTGAAGCAACGGAATCTATAACTAGTGTCACAGGAATGGTTCAAAACATAGGCAGTAGGAAGAGTCAGTCTTCTTGTACTTAAGTCGGCATTGTGCCTTTTCTATTTAATTCCAATGCAATTTCTGTGTTTCATCGTCAATAAGAAGGTCCCAGGGATACAGAAAATCTGAAGTGAAGCATGGGAACCTATAACTAGTGTCACAGGAATGGTTCAAATCATAGACAGTAAGAAGGGCAGTCTTCTTGTACTTAAGTCGGCATTGTGCCTATTGTATTTAATTCCTATGCAATATCTGTGTTTCTTCGTCAATAAGAAGGTCAGAGGGATACAGAAAAACTGAAGTGAAGCATGGGAACCTATAACTAGTGTCACAGGAATGGTTCAAAACATAGACAGTAGGAAGAGTCAGTCTTCTTGTACTTAAGTCGGCATTTTGCCTTTTGTATTTAATTCCGATGCAATTTCTGTGCTTCATCGTCAATAAGAAGGTCCGCTGGATACAGTAAACCTGAAGCGAAGCATCGGAATCTATAACTAGTGTCACAGGAATGGCTCAAAACATAGACAGTAAGAAGAGCCAGTCTTCTTGTACTTGAGTCGGCATTGTGCCTTTTGTATTTAATTCCGATGAATTTTCTGTGTTTCATCGTCAATAAGAAGCTCACGGGGATACAGTAAACCTGAAGTGATGCATCGGAATCTATAACTATTGTCACAGGAGTGGTTCAAAACATAGACAGTAAGAAGAGTCACTCTTTTTGTTCTGAAGTCGGCATTGTGCCATTTGTATTTAATTCCGATTCAATTTCTGTGTTTCATCGTCAATACGAAGGTCAGAGGGATACAGTAAACCTAAAGTGAAGCATCGGTATCTATAACTAGTGTCACAGGAATGGTTCAAAACTTAGACAGTAAGAAGGGACAGTCTTCTTGTACTTAAGTCGGCATTGTGCCTATTGTATTTAATTCTTATGCAATATCTGTGTTTCTTCGTCAATAAGAAGGTCAGAGGGATACAGTAAACCTGAAGTGAAGCATCGGAATCTATAACTAGTGTCACAGAAATGGTTTAAATCATAGACAGTAAGAAGAGCCAGTCTTCTTGTACTTGAGTCGGCATTGTGCCTTTTGTATTTAATTCCGATGCAATTTATGTGTTTCTTTGTCTATAAGAAGGTCAGAGGGATTCAGTAAACCTAAAGTCAAGCATCGGAATCTATAACTAGTGTCACAGGAATGGTTCAAAACATAGACAGTAAGAGGAGTCAGTCTTTTTGTACTTAGGACGGCATTGTGCCATTTGTATTTAATTCCGATGCAATTTCTGTGTTTCATCGTCAATACGAAGGTCAGAGGGATACAGTAAACCTAAAGTGAAGCATCCGTATCTATAACTAGTGTCACAGGAATGGTTCAAAACTTAGACAGTAAGAAGGGACAGTCTTCTTGTACTTAAGTCGGCATTGTGCCTATTGTATTTAATTCCTATGCAATATCTGTGTTTCTTCGTCAATAAGAAGGTCAGAGGGATACAGTAATCCTGAAGGGAAGCATCGTAATCTATAACTAGTGTCACAGAAATGGTTCAAAACATAGACAGTAAGAAGAAGCATTCCTCTTGTACTTGAGTCGGCATTGTGCCTTTTGTATTAAATTCCGATGTAATTTCTGTGTTTCATCGTCAATAAAAAGGTCAGAGGGATACAGTAAACCCGAAGTGAAGCATCAGAATCTATAACTAGTGTCACAGGAATGGTTCAAAGCATAGACAGTAGGAAGGGACAGTCTTCTTGTACTTAAGTCGGCATTGTGCCTATTGTATTTAATTCCGATGCAATATCTGTGTTTCTTCGTTATTAAGAAGTTCAGAGGGATACAGTAAACCTAAAGTGAAGCATCGGAATCTATAACTAGTGTCACAGGAATGGTTCAAAGCATAGACACTAAGAAGACCCATTCTTCTTGTACTGAAGTCGGCATTGTACCTTTTGTATTTAATTCCGATGCAATTTACGTGTTTCATCGTCAATAAGAAGGTCAGAGGGATACAGTAAACCTGAAGTTAAGCATCGGAATCTATAACTAGTGTCACAGGAATGGTTCAAAACATAGACAGTAAGAGGAGTCAGTTTTCTTGTACATAAGTCGGCATTGTGCCTTTTGTATTTAATTCCGATGCAATTTCTGTGTTTCATCGTCAATAAGAAGGTCACAGGGATACAGTAAACCAGAAGTGAAGTATCGGAATCTATAACTAGTGTAACAGGAATGGTTCAAACCATTGACAGTAAGATGAGTTAGTGTTCTTGTACTGAAGTCGGCATTAGCCTTTTGTATTTAATTAAGATGCTATTTCTGTGTGTCATCGTCAATAAGAAGGTCAGAGGGATACAGTTACCTGAAGTGAATCATCGGAATCTATAACAAATGTCACCGGAATGGTAGAAAACATTGACAGTAAGAAGACTCAGTCTTCTTGTACTTAAGTCGGCATTGTGCCTTTTGTATTTATTTAAGATGCAATTTCTGTGTTTCATCGTCAATAAAGAGGTCAGAGGGATACAGTAAACCTGAAGTGAAGCATCGGAATCTATAACTAATGTCACAGGAATGGTTCAAATCATAGACAGTGAGAAGAGTCACTCTTTTTGTACTTAAGTCGGCATTTTGCCATTTGTATTTAATTCCGATGCAATTTCTGTGTTTCATCGTCAATACGAAGGTCAGAGGGATACAGTGAACCTGAAGTGAAGCATCGGAATCTATAACTAGTGTCACAGGAATGGTTCAAAACAAAGACAGTGGGATGGGTCAGTCTTCTTGTACTTCAGTCGGCATTGTGCCTTTTGTATTTAATTCCGATGCAATATCTGTGTTTCTACGTCAATAAGAAGGTCAGAGGGATACAGTAAACCTGAAGTGAAGCATCGGAATCTATAACTAGTGTCACAGAAATGGTTTAAATCATAGACAGTAAGAAGAGCCAGTCGTCTTGTACTTGAGTCGGCATAGTGCCTTTTGTATTTAATTCCGATGCAATTTATGTGTTTCTTTGTCTATAAGAAGGTCAGAGGGAATCAGTAAACCTAAAGTCAAGCATCGGAATCTATAACTAGTGTCACAGGAAGGGTTCGAAACATAGACAGTAAGAAGAGTCAGTCTTTTTGTACTTAAGATGGCATTGTGCCTTTTGTATTTAATTCCGATGCAATTTCTGTGTTTCATCGTCAATACGAAGGTCAGAGGGATACAGTAAACCTGAAGTGAAGCATCGGTATCTATAACTAGTGTCACAGGAATGGTTCAAAACTTAGACAGTAAGAAGGGTCAGTCTTCTTGTACTTAAGTCGGCATTGCGCCTTTTGTATTTAATTCCGATGCAATATCTGTGTTTCTTCGTCAATAAGAAGGTCAGAGGGATATAGTAATCCTGAAGGGATGCATCAGAATCTATAACTAGTGTCACAGAAATAGTTCAAAACATAGACAGTAAGAAGAGCCAGTCTTCTTGTACTTGAGTCGGCATTGTGCTTTTTGTATTAAATTCCGATGCAATTTCTGTGTTTCATCGTCAATATGAAGGTCAGAGGGATACAGTAAACCTGAAGTGAAGCATCGGAATCTATAACTAGTGTCACAGGAATGGTTCAAAACATAGACAGTAAGAAGGGTCAGTCTTCTTGTACTGAAGTCGGCATTGTGCCTTTTGTATTTAATTCCGATGCAATATCTGTGTTTCTTCGTCATTATGAAGGTCAGAGTTATACAGTAAAACTGAAGTGAAGCATCGGAATGTATAACTAGTGTCACAGAAATGGTTCAAAACATAGACAGTAAGAAGAGCCAGTCTTCTTGTACTTGAGTCGGTATTGTGCCTTTTGTATTTAATTAAGATGCAATTTCTGTGTTTCATTGTCAATAAGAAGGTCAGAGGGATACAGTAAACCTGAAGTGAAGCATCGGAATCTATAACTAGTGTCACAGGAATGGTTCTAAACATAGACAGTAAGAAGACCCATTCTTTTTGTTCTTAAGTCGGCATTGTGCCATTTGTATTTAATTCCGATGCAATTTCTGTGTTTCATCGTCAATACGAAGGTCAGAGGGATACAGTGAACCTGAAGTGAAGCATCGGAATCTATAACAAGTGTCACAGGAATGGTTCAAAACAAAGACAGTAGGATGTGTCAGTCTTCTTGTACTTAAGTCGGCATTGTGCCTTTTGTATTTAACTCCGATGCAATATCTGTGTTGCTTCGTCAATAAGAAGGTCAGAGGGATACAGTAAACCTGAAGTGAAGCATCGGAATCTATTACTAGTGTCACAGAAATGGTTTAAATCACAGACAGTAAGAAAAGCCAGTCTTCTTGTACTTGAGTCGGCATTGTGCCTTTTGTATTTAATTCAGATGCAATTTATGTGTTTCTTTGTCTATAAGAAGGTCAGAGGGATTCAGTAAACCTGAAGTGAAGCATCGGAATCTATAACTAGTGTCACAGAAATGGTTTAAATCACAGACAGTAAGAAAAGCCAGTCTTCTTGTACTTGAGTCGGCATTGTGCCTTTTGTATTTAATTCAGATGCAATTTATGTGTTTCTTTGTCTATAACAAGGTCAGAGGGATTCAGTAAACCTGAAGTGAAGCATCGGAATCTATAACTAGTGTCACAGGAATGGTTCAAAACATAGACACTAAGAAGACCCATTCTTCTTGTACTTAAGTCGGCATTGTGCCTTTTGTATTTAATTCCGATGCAGTGTCTGTGTTTCTTCGTCAATAAGAAGGTCAGAGGGATATAGTAATCCTGAAGGGATGCATCGGAATCTATAACTAGTGTCACAGAAATGGTTCAAAACATAGACAGTAAGAAGAGCCAGTCTTCTTGTACTTGAGTCGGCATTTTGCCTTTTGTATTAAATTCCGATGCAATTTCTGTGTTTCATCGTCAATAAGAAGGTCAGAGGGATACAGTAAACCTGAAGTGAAGTTTCGGAATCTATAACTAGTGTCACAGGAATGGTTGAAAACATAGACAGTAAGAAGGTTCAGTCTTCTTGTACTGAAGTCGGCATTGTGCCTTTTGTATTTAATCCCGATGCAATATCTGTGTTTCTTCGTCATTAAGAAGGTCAGAGTTATACAGTAAAACTGAAGTGAAGCATCGGAATCTATAACTAGCGTAACAGGAATGGTTCAAACCATTGACTGTCAGATGAGTTAGTGTTCTTGTGCTGAAGTCTACATTGTGCCTTTTGTATTTAATTAAGATGCTATTTCTGTGTTTCATCGTCAATATGAAGGTCAGAGGGATACAGTAAACCTCAAGTGAATCATCGGAATCTATAAGTAATGTCACCGGAATGGTAGAAAGCATTGACAATAAGAAGAGTCAGTCTTCTTGTACTTAAGTCGGCATTGTGCCCTTTGTATTTAATTAAGATGCAATTTCTGTGTTTCATCGTCAATAAGAAGGTCAGAGGGATACAGAAAAACTGAAGTGAAGCATGGGAACCTATAACTAGTGTCACAGGAATGGTTCAAATCATAGACAGTAAGAAGAGTCAGTCTTCTTGTACTTAAGTCGGCATTTTGCCTTTTGTATTTAATTCCGATGCAATTTCTGTGCTTCATCGTCAATTAGAAGGTCAGCTGGATACAGTAAACCTGAAGTGAAGCATCGGAATCTATATCTAGTGTCACAGGAATGGTTCAAAACATAGTCAGTAGGAAGAGACAGTTATTTTGTACTTAAGTCGGCATTGTGCCATTTGTATTTAATTAAGATGCAATTTCTGTGCTTCATCGTCAATAGGAAGGTGAAAGGGATACAGTAAACCTGAAGTGAAGCAACGGAATCTATAACTAGTGTCACAGGAATGGTTCAAAACATAGGCAGTAGGAAGAGTCAGTCTTCTTGTACTTAAGTCGGCATTGTGCCTTTTCTATTTAATTCCAATGCAATTTCTGTGTTTCATCGTCAATAAGAAGGTCCCAGGGATACAGAAAATCTGAAGTGAAGCATGGGAACCTATAACTAGTGTCACAGGAATGGTTCAAATCATAGACAGTAAGAAGGGCAGTCTTCTTGTACTTAAGTCGGCATTGTGCCTATTGTATTTAATTCCTATGCAATATCTGTGTTTCTTCGTCAATAAGAAGGTCAGAGGGATACAGAAAAACTGAAGTGAAGCATGGGAACCTATAACTAGTGTCACAGGAATGGTTCAAAACATAGACAGTAGGAAGAGTCAGTCTTCTTGTACTTAAGTCGGCATTTTGCCTTTTGTATTTAATTCCGATGCAATTTCTGTGCTTCATCGTCAATAAGAAGGTCCGCTGGATACAGTAAACCTGAAGCGAAGCATCGGAATCTATAACTAGTGTCACAGGAATGGCTCAAAACATAGACAGTAAGAAGAGCCAGTCTTCTTGTACTTGAGTCGGCATTGTGCCTTTTGTATTTAATTCCGATGAATTTTCTGTGTTTCATCGTCAATAAGAAGCTCACGGGGATACAGTAAACCTGAAGTGATGCATCGGAATCTATAACTATTGTCACAGGAGTGGTTCAAAACATAGACAGTAAGAAGAGTCACTCTTTTTGTTCTGAAGTCGGCATTGTGCCATTTGTATTTAATTCCGATTCAATTTCTGTGTTTCATCGTCAATACGAAGGTCAGAGGGATACAGTAAACCTAAAGTGAAGCATCGGTATCTATAACTAGTGTCACAGGAATGGTTCAAAACTTAGACAGTAAGAAGGGACAGTCTTCTTGTACTTAAGTCGGCATTGTGCCTATTGTATTTAATTCTTATGCAATATCTGTGTTTCTTCGTCAATAAGAAGGTCAGAGGGATACAGTAAACCTGAAGTGAAGCATCGGAATCTATAACTAGTGTCACAGAAATGGTTTAAATCATAGACAGTAAGAAGAGCCAGTCTTCTTGTACTTGAGTCGGCATTGTGCCTTTTGTATTTAATTCCGATGCAATTTATGTGTTTCTTTGTCTATAAGAAGGTCAGAGGGATTCAGTAAACCTAAAGTCAAGCATCGGAATCTATAACTAGTGTCACAGGAATGGTTCAAAACATAGACAGTAAGAGGAGTCAGTCTTTTTGTACTTAGGACGGCATTGTGCCATTTGTATTTAATTCCGATGCAATTTCTGTGTTTCATCGTCAATACGAAGGTCAGAGGGATACAGTAAACCTAAAGTGAAGCATCCGTATCTATAACTAGTGTCACAGGAATGGTTCAAAACTTAGACAGTAAGAAGGGACAGTCTTCTTGTACTTAAGTCGGCATTGTGCCTATTGTATTTAATTCCTATGCAATATCTGTGTTTCTTCGTCAATAAGAAGGTCAGAGGGATACAGTAATCCTGAAGGGAAGCATCGTAATCTATAACTAGTGTCACAGAAATGGTTCAAAACATAGACAGTAAGAAGAAGCATTCCTCTTGTACTTGAGTCGGCATTGTGCCTTTTGTATTAAATTCCGATGTAATTTCTGTGTTTCATCGTCAATAAAAAGGTCAGAGGGATACAGTAAACCCGAAGTGAAGCATCAGAATCTATAACTAGTGTCACAGGAATGGTTCAAAGCATAGACAGTAGGAAGGGACAGTCTTCTTGTACTTAAGTCGGCATTGTGCCTATTGTATTTAATTCCGATGCAATATCTGTGTTTCTTCGTTATTAAGAAGTTCAGAGGGATACAGTAAACCTAAAGTGAAGCATCGGAATCTATAACTAGTGTCACAGGAATGGTTCAAAGCATAGACACTAAGAAGACCCATTCTTCTTGTACTGAAGTCGGCATTGTACCTTTTGTATTTAATTCCGATGCAATTTACGTGTTTCATCGTCAATAAGAAGGTCAGAGGGATACAGTAAACCTGAAGTTAAGCATCGGAATCTATAACTAGTGTCACAGGAATGGTTCAAAACATAGACAGTAAGAGGAGTCAGTTTTCTTGTACATAAGTCGGCATTGTGCCTTTTGTATTTAATTCCGATGCAATTTCTGTGTTTCATCGTCAATAAGAAGGTCACAGGGATACAGTAAACCAGAAGTGAAGTATCGGAATCTATAACTAGTGTAACAGGAATGGTTCAAACCATTGACAGTAAGATGAGTTAGTGTTCTTGTACTGAAGTCGGCATTAGCCTTTTGTATTTAATTAAGATGCTATTTCTGTGTGTCATCGTCAATAAGAAGGTCAGAGGGATACAGTTACCTGAAGTGAATCATCGGAATCTATAACAAATGTCACCGGAATGGTAGAAAACATTGACAGTAAGAAGACTCAGTCTTCTTGTACTTAAGTCGGCATTGTGCCTTTTGTATTTATTTAAGATGCAATTTCTGTGTTTCATCGTCAATAAAGAGGTCAGAGGGATACAGTAAACCTGAAGTGAAGCATCGGAATCTATAACTAATGTCACAGGAATGGTTCAAATCATAGACAGTGAGAAGAGTCACTCTTTTTGTACTTAAGTCGGCATTTTGCCATTTGTATTTAATTCCGATGCAATTTCTGTGTTTCATCGTCAATACGAAGGTCAGAGGGATACAGTGAACCTGAAGTGAAGCATCGGAATCTATAACTAGTGTCACAGGAATGGTTCAAAACAAAGACAGTGGGATGGGTCAGTCTTCTTGTACTTCAGTCGGCATTGTGCCTTTTGTATTTAATTCCGATGCAATATCTGTGTTTCTACGTCAATAAGAAGGTCAGAGGGATACAGTAAACCTGAAGTGAAGCATCGGAATCTATAACTAGTGTCACAGAAATGGTTTAAATCATAGACAGTAAGAAGAGCCAGTCGTCTTGTACTTGAGTCGGCATAGTGCCTTTTGTATTTAATTCCGATGCAATTTATGTGTTTCTTTGTCTATAAGAAGGTCAGAGGGAATCAGTAAACCTAAAGTCAAGCATCGGAATCTATAACTAGTGTCACAGGAAGGGTTCGAAACATAGACAGTAAGAAGAGTCAGTCTTTTTGTACTTAAGATGGCATTGTGCCTTTTGTATTTAATTCCGATGCAATTTCTGTGTTTCATCGTCAATACGAAGGTCAGAGGGATACAGTAAACCTGAAGTGAAGCATCGGTATCTATAACTAGTGTCACAGGAATGGTTCAAAACTTAGACAGTAAGAAGGGTCAGTCTTCTTGTACTTAAGTCGGCATTGCGCCTTTTGTATTTAATTCCGATGCAATATCTGTGTTTCTTCGTCAATAAGAAGGTCAGAGGGATATAGTAATCCTGAAGGGATGCATCAGAATCTATAACTAGTGTCACAGAAATAGTTCAAAACATAGACAGTAAGAAGAGCCAGTCTTCTTGTACTTGAGTCGGCATTGTGCTTTTTGTATTAAATTCCGATGCAATTTCTGTGTTTCATCGTCAATATGAAGGTCAGAGGGATACAGTAAACCTGAAGTGAAGCATCGGAATCTATAACTAGTGTCACAGGAATGGTTCAAAACATAGACAGTAAGAAGGGTCAGTCTTCTTGTACTGAAGTCGGCATTGTGCCTTTTGTATTTAATTCCGATGCAATATCTGTGTTTCTTCGTCATTATGAAGGTCAGAGTTATACAGTAAAACTGAAGTGAAGCATCGGAATCTATAACTAGTGTCACAGAAATGGTTCAAAACATAGACAGTAAGAAGAGCCAGTCTTCTTGTACTTGAGTCGGTATTGTGCCTTTTGTATTTAATTAAGATGCAATTTCTGTGTTTCATTGTCAATAAGAAGGTCAGAGGGATACAGTAAACCTGAAGTGAAGCATCGGAATCTATAACTAGTGTCACAGGAATGGTTCTAAACATAGACAGTAAGAAGACCCATTCTTTTTGTACTTAAGTCGGCATTGTGCATTTTGTATTTAATTCCGATGCAATTTACGTGTTTCATAGTCAATAAGAAAGTCAGAGGGATACAGTAAACCCGAAGTGAAGCATCGGAATCTATAACTAGTGTAACAGGAATGGTTGAAACCATTGACTGTCAGATGAGTTAGTGTTCTTGTACTGAACTCGGCATTGTGCCTTTTGTATTTAATTCCGATGCTATATCTGTGTTTCTTCGTCAATAAGAAGGTCAGAGGGATATAGTAATCCTGAAGGGATGCATCAGAATCTATAACTAGTGTCACAGAAATGGTTCAAAACATAGACAGTAAGAAGAGCCAGTCTTCTTGTACTTGAGTCGGCATTGTGCCTTTCGTATTAAATTCCGATGCAATTTCTGTGTTTCATCGTCAATAAGAAGGTCAGAGGGATACAGTAAACCTGAAGTGAAGCATCGGAATCTATAACTAGTGTCACAGGAATAGTTCAAAACATAGACAGTAAGAAGGGTCAGTCTTCTTGTACTGAAGTCGGCATTGTGCCTTTTGTATTTAATCCCGATGCAATATCTGTGTTTCTAAGTCATTAAGAAGGTCAGAGTTATACAGTAAAACTGAAGTGTAGCATCGGAATCTATAACTAGTGTAACAGGAATGGTTCAAACCATTGACTGTCAGATGAGTTAGTGTTCTTGTGCTGAAGTCTACATTGTGCCTTTTGTATTTAATTAAGATGCTATTTCTGTGTTTCATCGTCAATAAGAAGGTCAGAGGAATACAGTAAACCTCAAGTGAATCATCGGAATCTATAACTAATGTCACCGGAATGGTAGAAAACATTGACAATAAGAAGAGTCAGTCTTCTTGTACTTAAGTCGGCATTGTGCCCTTTGTATTTAATTAAGATGCATTTTCTGTGTTTCATCGTCAATAAGAAGGTCAGAGGGATACAGAAAAACTGAAGTGAAGCATGGGAACCTATAACTAGTGTCACAGGAATGGTTCAAATCATAGACAGTAAGAAGAGTCAGACTTCTTGTACTTAAGTCGGCATTTTGCCTTTTGTATTTAATTCCGATGCAATTTCTGTGCTTCATCGTCAATTAGAAGGTCAGCTGGATACAGTAAACCTGAAGTGAAGCATCGGAATCTATAACTAGTGTCACAGGAATGGTTCAAAACATAGTCAGTAGAAAGAGACACTTATTTTGTACTTAAGTCGGCATTGTGCCATTTGTATTTAATTAAGATGCAATTTCTGTGCTTCATCGTCAATAGGAAGGTGAAACTGATACAGTAAAACTGAAGTGAAGCATCGGAATCTATAACTAGTGTCACAGGAATGGTTCAAATCATAGACAGTAAGAAGATTCAGTCTTCTTGTACTTAAGTCGGCATTTTGACTTTTGTGTTTAATTCCGATGCAATTTCTGTGCTTCATCGTCAATAAGAAGGTCAGCTGGATACAGTAAACCTGAAGTGAAGCATCGGAATCTATAACTAGTGTCACAGGAATGGCTCAAAACATAGACAGTAAGAAGCGCCAGTCTTCTTGTACTTGAGTCGGCATTGTGCCTTTTGTATTTAATTCCGATGAATTTTCTGTGTTTCATCGTCAATAAGAAGCTCACAGGGATACAGTAAACCTGAAGTGAAGCATCGGAATCTATAACTAATGTCACCGGAATGGTAGAAAACATTGACAGTAAGAAGACTCAGTCTTCTTGTACTTAAGTCGGCATTGTGCCTTTTGTATTTAATTAAGATGCAATTTCTGTGTTTCATCGTCAATAAAGAGGTCAGAGGGATACAGTAAACCTGATGTGAAGCATCGGAATCTATAACTAATGTCACAGGAATGGTTCAAATCATAGACAGTGAGAAGAGTCACTCTTTTTGTACTTAAGTCGGCATTTTGCCATTTGTATTTAATTCCGATGCAATTTCTGTGTTTCATCGTCAATACGAAGGTCAGAGGGATACAGTGAACCTGAAGTGAAGCATCGGAATCTATAACTAGTGTCACAGGAATGGTTCAAAACAAAGACAGTGGGATGGGTCAGTCTTCTTGTACTTCAGTCGGCATTGTGCCTTTTGTATTTAATTCCGATGCAATATCTGTGTTTCTACGTCAATAAGAAGGTCAGAGGGATACAGTAAACCTGAAGTGAAGCTTCGGAATCTAAAACTAGTGTCACAGAAATGGTTTAAATCATAGACAGTAAGAAGACCCATTTTTTTTGTACCTAAGTCGGCATTGTGCATTTTGTATTTAATTCTGATGCAATTTACGTGTTTCATCGTCAATAAGAAAGTCAGAGGGATACAGTAAACCTGAAGTGAAGCATCGGAATCTATAACTAGTGTAACAGGAATGGTTCAAACCATTGACTGTCAGATGAAATAGTGTTCTTGTACTGAAGTCGGCATTGTGCCTTTGTATTTAATTCCGATGCAATATCTGTGTTTCTTCGTCAATAAGACGGTCAGGGGGATATAGTAATCCTGAAGGGATGCATCGGAATCTGTAACTAGTGTCACAGAAATGGTACAAAGCATAGACAGTAAGAAGAGCCAGTCTTCTTGTACTTGAGTCGGCATTGTGCCTTTTGTATTAAATTCCGATGCAATTACTGTGTTTCATCGTCAATAAGAAGGTCAGAGGAATACAGTAAACCTCAAGTGAATCATCGGAATCTATAACTAATGTCACCGGAATGGTAGAAAACATTGACAATAAGAAGAGTCAGTCTTCTTGTACTTAAGTCGGCATTGTGCCCTTTGTATTTAATTAAGATGCAATTTCTGTGTTTCATCGTCAATAAGAAGGTCAGAGGGATACAGAAAAACTGAAGTGAAGCATGGGAACCTATAACTAGTGTCACAGGAATGGTTCAAATCATAGACAGTAAGAAGAGTCAGACTTCTTGTACTTAAGTCGGCATTTTGCCTTTTGTATTTAATTCCGATGCAATTTCTGTGCTTCATCGTCAATTAGAAGGTCAGCTGGATACAGTAAACCTGAAGTGAAGCATCGGAATCTATAACTAGTGTCACAGGAATGGTTCAAAACATAGTCAGTAGAAAGAGACAGTTATTTTGTACTTAAGTCGGCATTGTGCCATTTGTATTTAATTAAGATGCAATTTCTGTGCTTCATCGTCAATAGGAAGGTGAAAGGGATACAGTAAAACTGAAGTGAAGCATCGGAATCTATAACTAGTGTCACAGGAATGGTTCAAATCATAGACAGTAAGAAGATTCAGTCTTCTTGTACTTAAGTCGGCATTTTGCCTTTTGTGTTTAATTCCGATGCAATTTCTGTGCTTCATCGTCAATAAGAAGGTCAGCTGGATACAGTAAACCTGAAGTGAAGCATCGGAATCTATAACTAGTGTCACAGGAATGGCTCAAAACATAGACAGTAAGAAGCGCCAGTCTTCTTGTACTTGAGTCGGCATTGTGCCTTTTGTATTTAATTCCGATGAATTTTCTGTGTTTCATCGTCAATAAGAAGCTCACAGGGATACAGTAAACCTGAAGTGAAGCATCGGAATCTATAACTAATGTCACCGGAATGGTAGAAAACATTGACAGTAAGAAGACTCAGTCTTCTTGTACTTAAGTCGGCATTGTGCCTTTTGTATTTAATTAAGATGCAATTTCTGTGTTTCATCGTCAATAAAGAGGTCAGAGGGATACAGTAAACCTGATGTGAAGCATCGGAATCTATAACTAATGTCACAGGAATGGTTCAAATCATAGACAGTGAGAAGAGTCACTCTTTTTGTACTTAAGTCGGCATTTTGCCATTTGTATTTAATTCCGATGCAATTTCTGTGTTTCATCGTCAATACGAAGGTCAGAGGGATACAGTGAACCTGAAGTGAAGCATCGGAATCTATAACTAGTGTCACAGGAATGGTTCAAAACAAAGACAGTGGGATGGGTCAGTCTTCTTGTACTTCAGTCGGCATTGTGCCTTTTGTATTTAATTCCGATGCAATATCTGTGTTTCTACGTCAATAAGAAGGTCAGAGGGATACAGTAAACCTGAAGTGAAGCTTCGGAATCTAAAACTAGTGTTACAGAAATGGTTTAAATCATAGACAGTAAGAAGACCCATTTTTTTTGTACCTAAGTCGGCATTGTGCATTTTGGATTTAATTCTGATGCAATTTACGTGTTTCATCGTCAATAAGAAAGTCAGAGGGATACAGTAAACCTGAAGTGAAGCATCGGAATCTATAACTAGTGTAACAGGAATGGTTCAAACCATTGACTGTCAGATGAAATAGTGTTCTTGTACTGAAGTCGGCATTGTGCCTTTGTATTTAATTCCGATGCAATATCTGTGTTTCTTCGTCAATAAGACGGTCAGGGGGATATAGTAATCCTGAAGGGATGCATCGGAATCTGTAACTAGTGTCACAGAAATGGTACAAAACATAGACAGTAAGAAGAGCCAGTCTTCTTGTACTTGAGTCGGCATTGTGCCTTTTGTATTAAATTCCGATGCAATTACTGTGTTTCATCGTCAATAAGAAGGTCAGAGGGATACAGTAAACCTGAAGTGAAGCATCGGAATCTATAACTAGTGTCACAGAAATGGTTTAAATCATAGACAGTAAGAAGAGCCAGTCTTCTTGTACTTGAGTCGGCATTGTGCCTTTAGTATTTAATTCCGATGCAATTTACGTGTTTCATCGTCAATAAGAAGCTCAGAGGGACACAGTAAACCTGAAGTGAAGCATCGGAATCAATAACTAGTGTCAGAGGTGTGGTTCAAAACATAGACAGTAAGAGGATTCAGTTTTCTTGTACTTAAGTCGGCATTGTGCCTTTTGTATTTAATTCCGATGCAATTTCTGTGTTTCATCGTCAGTAAGAAGGTCAGAGGGTTACAGTAAACCTGAAGTGAAGCATCGGAATCTATAACTAGTGTCACAGGAATGGTTCAAAGCATAGACAGTAAGAAGAGTTAGTCTTCTTGTACTTAAGTCGGCATTGTGCCTTTTGTATATAATTACGATGCAATTTCTGTGTTTCATCGTCAACAAGATTGTCAGCTGGATACAGTTACCTGAAGTGAATCATCGGAATCTATAACTAATGTCACCGGAATGGTAGAAAACATTGACAATAAGAAGAGTCAGTCTTCTTGTACTTAATTCGGCATTGTGCATTTTGTATTTAATTAAGATGCAATTTCTGTGTTTAATCGTCAATAAAGAGGTCAGAGGGATACAGAAAACCTGAAGTGAAGCATCGGAATCTAAAACTAGTGTCACAGGATTGGTTCAAAACATAGACATTAGGAAGAGTCAGTCTTCTTGTACTTATGTCAGCATTGTGCCTTTTGTATTTAATTCCGATGCAATTTCTGTCTTTCATCGTCAATAAGAAGGTCAGAGGGTTACAGTAAACCTGAAGTGAAGCATCGGAATCTATAACTAGTGTCACAGGAATGGTTCAAATCATAGACAGTAAGAAGAGTCAGTCTTCTTGTACTTAAGTCGGCATTTTGCCTTTTGTATTTAATTCCGATGCAATTTCTGTGCTTCATCGTCAATAAGAAGGTCAGCTGGATACAGTAGACCTGAAGTGAAACATCGGAATCTATAACTAGTGTCACAGGAATGGTTCAAAACATAGTCAGTAGGAAGAGTCAGTTATCTTGTACTTAAGTCGGCATTGTGCCTTTTGTATTTAATTAAGATGCAATATCTGTGTTTCATCGTCAATAGGAAGGTGAAAGGGATACTGTAAACCTGAAGTGAAGCTTCGGAATCTATAACTAGTGTCACAGGAATGGTTCAAAACATAGACAGTAGGAAGAGTCGGTCTTCTTGTACTAAAGTCGGCATTGTGCCTTTTGTACACAATTCCGATGCAATTTCTGTGTTTCATCGTCAATAAGAAGGTCAGCTGGATACAGTTACCTGAAGTGAATCATCGGAATTTATAACTAATGTCACCGGAATGGTAGAGAACATTGACAGTAAGAAGAGTCAGTCTTCTTGTACTTAAGTCGGCATTGTGCCTTTTGTATTTAATTAAGATGCAATTTCTGTGTTTCATCGTCAATAAAGAGGTCAGAGGGGTACCGAAAACCTGACGTGAAGCATCGGAATCTAAAACTAGTGTCACAGGATTGGTTCAAACATAGACATTAGGAAGAGTCAGTCTTCTTGTACCTATGTCGGCATTGAGCCTTTTGTATTTAATTCCGATGCAATTTCTGTGTTTCATCGTCAATAAGAAGGTCAGGGGGATACAGTAAACCTGAACTGAAGAATCGGAATCTATAACTAGTGTCACAGAAATGGTTTAAATCATAGACAGTAAGAAGAGCCAGTCTTCTTGTACTTGAGTCGGCATTGTGCCTTTTATATTTAATTCCGATGCAATTTATGTGTATCTTTGTCTATAAGAAGGTCAGAGGGATTCAGTAAACCTAAAGTCAAGCATCGAATCTGTAACTAGTGTCACAGGAATGGTTCAAAACATAGACAGTAAGAAGAGCCAGTCTTCTTGTACTTGAGTCGGCATTGTGCCTTTTGTATTAAATTCCGATGCAATTTCTGTGTTTCATCGTCAATAAGAAGGTCAGAGGGATACAGTAAACCTGAAGTGTGTCATCGGAATCTATAACTACTGTCACAGGAATGGTTCAAAGCATAGACAGTAAGAAGGGTCAGTCTTCTTGTACTTAAGTCGCCATTGTGCCTTATGTATTTAATTTCGATGCAACATCTGTGTTTCTTCGTCATTAAGATGGTCAGAGGGATACAGTAAAACTGAAGTGAAGCATCGGAATCTATAACTAGTGTCACAGAAATTGTTCAAAACATAGACAGTAAGAAGACCCATTCTTGTTGTACTTAAGTCGGCATTGTGCCTTTTGTATTTAATTCCGATCCAATTTACGTGTTTCATCGTCAATAAGAAGGTCAGAGGGATACAGTAAACCCGAAGTGTAGCATCGGAATCTATAACAAGTGTCACAGGAATGGTTCAAAACATAGACAGTAAAAGAGGCAGTTTTCTTGTACATAAGTCGGCATTGTGCCTTTTGTATTTAATTCCGATGCAATTTCTGTGTTTCATCGTCAATAAGAAGGTCACAGGGATACAGTAAACCTGAAGTGAAGTATCGGAATCTATAACTAGTGTAACAGGAATTGTTCAAACCTTTGACACTAAGATGAGTTAGTGTTCTTGTACTGAAGTCGGCATTGTGCCTTTTGTATTTAATTAAGATGCTATTTCTGTATTTCATCGCCAATAAGAAGATCAGAGGGATACAGTAAACCTGAAGTGAAGCATCGGAATCTAAAACTAGTGTCACAGGAATGGTTCACAACATAGACAGTAAGAAGAGTCAGTCTTCTTGTACTTAAGTCGGCATTGTGAGTTTTGTATTCAATTAAGATGCAATTTCTGTGTTTCATAGTCAATAAATAGGTCAGAGGGATACAGAAAACCTGAAGTGAAGCATCGGAATCTATAACTAATGTCACAGGAATGGTTCAAATCATAGACAGTGAGAAGAGTCACTCTTTTTGTACTTAAGTCGGCATTTTGCCATTTGTATTTAATTCCGATGCAATTTCTGTGTTTCATCGTCAATACGAAGGTCAGAGGGATACAGTGAACCTGAAGTGAAGCATCGGAATCTATAACTAGTGTCACAGGAATGGTTCAAAACAAAGACAGTGGGATGGGTCAGTCTTCTTGTACTTCAGTCGGCATTGTGCCTTTTGTATTTAATTCCGATGCAATATCTGTGTTTCTACGTCAATAAGAAGGTCAGAGGGATACAGTAAACCTGAAGTGAAGCTTCGGAATCTAAAACTAGTGTCACAGAAATGGTTTAAATCATAGACAGTAAGAAGAGCCAGTCTTCTTGTACTTGAGTCGGCATTGTGCCTTTTGTATTTAATTCCGATGCAATTTATGTGTTTCTTTGTCTATAAGAAGGTCAGAGGGAATCAGTAAACCTAAAGTCAAGCATCGGAATCTATAACTAGTGTCACAGGAAGGGTTCGAAAAATAGACAGTAAGAAGAGTCAGTCTTTTTGTACTTAAGATGGCATTGTGCCTTTTGTATTTAATTCCGATGCAATTTCTGTGTTTCATCGTCAATACGAAGGTCAGAGGGATACAGTAAACCTGAAGTGAAGCATCGGTATCTATAACTAGTGTCACAGGAATGGTTCAAAACTTAGACAGTAAGAAGGGTCAGTCTTCTTGTACTTAAGTCGGCATTGTGCCTTTTGTATTTAATTCCGATGCAATATCTGTGTTTCTTCGTCATTATGAAGGTCAGAGTTATACAGTAAAACTGAAGTGAAGCATCGGAATCTATAACTAGTGTCACAGAAATGGTTCAAAACATAGACAGTAAGAAGAGACAGTCTTCTTGTACTTGAGTCGGTATTGTGCCTTTTGTATTTAATTAAGATGCAATTTCTGTGTTTCATTGTCAATAAGAAGGTCAGAGGGATACAGTAAACCTGAAGTGAAGCATCGGAATCTATAACTAGTGTCACAGGAATGGTTCTAAACATAGACAGTAAGAAGACCCATTTTTTTTGTACCTAAGTCGGCATTGTGCATTTTGTATTTAATTCTGATGCAATTTACGTGTTTCATCGTCAATAAGTAAGTCAGAGGGATACAGTAAACCTGAAGTGAAGCATCGGAATCTATAACTAGTGTAACAGGAATGGTTCAAACCATTGACTGTCAGATGAAATAGTGTTCTTGTACTGAAGTCGGCATTGTGCCTTTGTATTTAATTCCGATGCAATATCTGTGTTTCTTCGTCAATAAGACGGTCAGAGGGATATAGTAATCCTGAAGGGATGCATCGGAATCTGTAACTAGTGTCACAGAAATGGTACAAAACATAGACAGTAAGAAGAGCCAGTCTTCTTGTACTTGAGTCGGCATTGTGCCTTTTGTATTAAATTCCGATGCAATTACTGTGTTTCATCGTCAATAAGAAGGTCAGAGGGATACAGTAAACCTGAAGTGAAGCATCGGAATCTATAACTAGTGTCACAGAAATGGTTTAAATCATAGACAGTAAGAAGAGCCAGTCTTCTTGTACTTGAGTCGGCATTGTGCCTTTTGTATTTAATTCCGATGCAATTTACGTGTTTCATCGTCAATAAGAAGCTCAGAGGGACACAGTAAACCTGAAGTGAAGCATCGGAATCAATAACTAGTGTCAGAGGTGTGGTTCAAAACATAGACAGTAAGAGGATTCAGTTTTCTTGTACTTAAGTCGGCATTGTGCCTTTTGTATTTAATTCCGATGCAATTTCTGTGTTTCATCGTCAGTAAGAAGGTCAGAGGGTTACAGTAAACCTGAAGTGAAGCATCGGAATCTATAACTAGTGTCACAGGAATGGTTCAAAGCATAGACAGTAAGAAGAGTTAGTCTTCTTGTACTTAAGTCGGCATTGTGCCTTTTGTATATAATTACGATGCAATTTCTGTGTTTCATCGTCAACAAGATTGTCAGCTGGATACAGTTACCTGAAGTGAATCATCGGAATCTATAACTAATGTCACCGGAATGGTAGAAAACATTGACAGTAAGAAGAGTCAGTCTTCTTGTACTTAATTCGGCATTGTGCATTTTGTATTTAATTAAGATGCAATTTCTGTGTTTAATCGTCAATAAAGAGGTCAGAGGGATACAGAAAACCTGAAGTGAAGCATCGGAATCTATAACTAGTGTCACAGGAATGGTTCAAAACATAGTCAGTAGGAAGAGTCAGTTATCTTGTACTTAAGTCGGCATTGTGCCTTTGTATTTAATTAAGATGCAATATCTGTGTTTCATCGTCAATAGGAAGGTGAAAGGGATACTGTAAACCTGAAGTGAAGCTTCGGAATCTATAACTAGTGTCACAGGAATGGTTCAAAACATAGACAGTAGGAAGAGTCGGTCTTCTTGTACTAAAGTCGGCATTGTGCCTTTTGTACACAATTCCGATGCAATTTCTGTGTTTCATCGTCAATAAGAAGGTCAGCTGGATACAGTTACCTGAAGTGAATCATCGGAATTTATAACTAGTGTCACCGGAATGGTAGAGAACATTGACAGTAAGAAGAGTCAGTCTTCTTGTACTTAAGTCGGCATTGTGCCTTTTGTATTTATATAAGATGCAATTTCTGTGTTTCATCGTCAATAAAGAGGTCAGAGGGATACCGAAAACCTGACGTGAAGCATCGGAATCTAAAACTAGTGTCACAGGATTGGTTCAAAACATAGACATTAGGAAGAGTCAGTCTTCTTGTACCTATGTCGGCATTGTGCCTTTTGTATTTAATTCCGATGCAATTTCTGTGTTTCATCGTCAATAAGAAGGTCAGAGGGATACAGTAAACCTGAACTGAAGAATCGGAATCTATAACTAGTGTCACAGAAATGGTTTAAATCATAGACAGTAAGAAGAGCCAGTCTTCTTGTACTTGAGTCGGCATTGTGCCTTTTGTATTTAATTCCGATGCAATTTCTGTGTTTCATCGTCAATAAGAAGGTCACAGGGATACAGTAAACCTGAAGTGAAGCATCGGTATCTATAAATAGTGTCACAGGAATGGTTCAAAACATAGACAGTAAGAAGAGCCAGTCTTCTTGTACTTGAGTCGGCATTGTGCCTTTTGTATTAAATTCCGATGCAATTTCTGTGTTTCATCGTCAATAAGAAGGTCAGAGGGATACAGTAAACCTGAAGTGTGTCATTGGAATCTATAACTACTGTCACAGGAATGGTTCAAAGCATAGACAGTAAGAAGGGTCAGTCTTCTTGTACTTAAGTCGGCATTGTGCCTTATGTATTTAATTTCGATGCAACATCTGTGTTTCTTCGTCATTAAGATGGTCAGAGGGATACAGTAAAACTGAAGTGAAGCATCGGAATCTATAACTAGTGTCACAGAAATTGTTCAAAACATAGACAGTAAGAAGACCCATTCTTCTTGTACTTAAGTCGGCATTGTGCCTTTTGTATTTAATTCCGATCCAATTTACGTGTTTCATCGTCAATAAGAAGGTCAGAGGGATACAGTAAACCCGAAGTGTAGCATCGGAATCTATAACAAGTGTCACAGGAATGGTTAAAACATAGACAGTAAAAGAGGCAGTTTTCTTGTACATAAGTCGGCATTGTGCCTTTTGTATTTAATTCCGATGCAATTTCTGTGTTTCATCGTCAATAAGAAGGTCACAGGGATACAGTAAACCTGAAGTGAAGCATCGGAATCTAAAACTAGTGTCACAGGAATGGTTCACAACATAGACAGTAAGAAGAGTCAGTCTTCTTGTACTTAAGTCGGCATTGTGAGTTTTGTATTCAATTAAGATGCAATTTCTGTGTTTCATAGTCAATAAATAGGTCAGAGGGATACAGAAAACCTGAAGTGAAGCATCGGAATCTAAAACTAGTGTCACAGGATTGGTTCAAAACATAGACATTAGGAAGAGTCAGTCTTCTTGTGCTTATGTCGGCATTGTGCCTTTTGTATTTAATTCCGATGCAATTTCTGTGTTTCGTCGTCAATAAGAAGGTCAGAGGGAAACAGTAAAACTGAAGTGAGGCATGGGAACCTATAACTCGTGTCACAGGAATGGTTCAAATCACAGAGAGTAAGAAGAGTCAGTCTTCTTGTACTGAAGTCGGCATTTTGCCTTTTGTATTTAATTCCGATGCAATTTCTGTGCTTCATCGTCAATAAGAAGGCCAGCTGGATACAGTAAACCTTAACTGAAGCATCGGAATCTATAACTAGTGTCACAGGAATGGTTCAAAACATAGACAGTAAGAAGAGCCAGTCTTCTTGTACTTGAGTCGGCATTGTGCCTTTTGTATTTAATTCCGATGAATTTTCTGTGTTTTATCGTCAATAAGAAGGTCAGAGGGATACAGTAAACCTGAAGTAAAACATCGGAAACTATAACTAGTGTCACAGGAATGGTTCAAATCATTGACAGTAAGAAGAGTCAGTCTTCTTGTACTTAAGTGGGCATTGTGCCTTTTGTATTAAATTCCGATGCAATTTCTGTGTTTCATCGTCAATAAGAAGGTCAGAGGGATACAGTAAAACTGAAGTGAAGCATTGGAACCTATGACTAGTGTCACAGGAATGGTTCAAAACAAAGACAGTAGGATGGGTCAGTCTTCTTGTACTTAAGTCGGCATTGTGCCTTTTGTATTTAATAAAGATGCAATTTCTGTGTTTCATCGTCAATAAAGAGGTCAGAGCGATACAGAAAACCTGAAGTGAAGCATCGGAATCTAAAACTAGTGTCACAGGATTGGTTCAAAAATAGACATTAGGAAGAGTCAGTCTTCTTGTACTTATGTCGGCATTGTGCCTTTTGTATTTAATTCCGATGCAATTTCTGTGTTTCATCGTCAATAAGAAGGTCAGAGGGATACAGTAAAACTGAAGTGAAGCATGGGAACCTATGACTAGTGTCACAGGAATGGTTCAAAACAAAGACAGTAGGATGGGTCAGTCTTCTTGTACTTAAGTCGGCATTGTGCCTTTTGTATTTAATTCCGATGCAATATCTGTGTTTCTTCGTCAATAACAAGGTCAGAGGGATACAGTAATCATATAGGCAAGCATCGGAATCTATAACTAGTGTCACAGAAATGGTTCAAAACATAGACAGTAAGAAGAATCCGTCTTCTTGGACTTAAGTCGGCATTGTGCCTTTTGTATTTAATTCCGATGCAATATCTGTGTTTCTTCATCATGAAGGTCAGAGGGATACAGTAAAACTGAAGTGAAGCATCGGAATCTATAACTAGTGTCACAGGAATGGTTCAAAACATAGACAGTAAGAAGAGTCAGTCTTTTTGTACTTAAGACGGCATTGTGCCTTTTGTATTTAATTCCGATGCAATATCTGTGTTTCTTCGTCATGAAGAAGAACAGAGGGATACAGTAAAACTGAAGTGAAGCATCGGAATCTATAACTAGTGTCACAGAAATGGTTCAAAACATAGACAGTAAGAAGACCCATTCTTCTTGTACTTGAGTAGGCATTGTGCCTTTTGTATTAAATTAGGATGCAATTTCTGTGTTTCATCGTCAATAAGAAGGACAGAGGGATACAGTAAACCTGAAGTGAAGCATCGGAATCTATAACTAGTGTCACAGGAATGGTTCAAATCATAGACAGTAAGAAGACCCATTCTTCTTGTACTTAAGTCGGCATTGTGCCTTCTGTATTTAATTCCGAAGCAATTTACGTGTTTCATCGTCAATAAGAAGGTCAGAGGGATACAGTAAACCCAAAGTGAAGCATCGGAATCTATAACTAGTGTCACAGGAATGGTTCAAAACATGGACAGTAAGAACAGTCACTATTCTTGTACATAAGTCGGCATTGTGCTTTTTGTATTTAATTCCGATGCAATTTCTGTATTTCATCGTCAATAAGAAGGTCACAGGATACAGTAAACCTGAAGTGAAGTATCGGAATCTATAACTATTGTCAAAAGAATTGTTAAAAACATAGACAGTAAGAAGAGTCAGTGTTCTTGTACTTAAGTCGGCATTGGGCCTTTTGAATATAATTACGATGCAATTTCTGTGTTTCTTCGTCAATAAGAAGGTCTGAGAGATACACTTACCCTGAAGGGAACATGGGAACCTATAACTAGTGTCACAGGACTGGCTCAAAACATAGACAGTAAGAAGAGCCAGTCTTCTTGTACTTGAGTCGGCATTGTGCCTTTTGTATTTAATTCCGATGAATTTTCTGTGTTTGATCGTCAATAAGAAGGTCAGGGGGATACAGTAAACCTGAAGTAAAGCATCGGAATCTATAACTAGTGTCACAGGAATGGTTCAAAACATTGACAGTAAGAAGAGTCTGTTTTCTTGTGCATAAGTCGGCATTGTGCCTTTTGTATTTAATTCCGATGCAATTTCTGTGTTTCATCGTAAATAAGAAGGTCACAGGGATACAGTAAACCTGAAGTGAAGTATCGGAATCTATAACTAGTGTAACAGGAATGGTTCAAACCATTGACAGTAAGATGAGTTAGTGTTCTTGTACTGAAGTCGGCATTGTGCCTTTTGTACACAATTCCGATGCAATTTCTGTGTTTCATCGTCAATAAGGTCCGCTGGATACAGTTACCTGAAGTGAATCATCGGAATCTATAACTAATGTCACCGGAATGGTAGAAAACATTGACAGTAAGAAGAGTCAGTCTTCTTGTTCTTAATTCGGCATTGTGCCATTTGTATTTAATTAAGATGCAATTTCTGTGTTTCATCGTCAATAGGAAGGTGAAAGGGATACTGTAAACCTGAAGTGAAGCATCGGAATCTATAACTAGAGTCACAGGAATGGTCAAGGCATAGACAGTAAGAAGAGTCATTCTTCTTTTACTTAAGTCGGCATTGTGCCATTTGTATTTAATTCCGATGCAATTTCTGTGTTTCATCGTCAATACGAAGGTCAGAGGGATGCAGTGAACCTGAAGTGAAACATCGGAATCAATAACTAGTGTCACAGGAATGGTTCAAAACAAAGACAGTAGGATGGGTCAGTCTTCTTGTTCTTAAGTCGGCATTTTGCTTTTTGTATTTAATTACGATGCAATATCTGTGTTTAATCGTCAATAAGAAGGTCAGAGGGATACAGTAAACCGGAAGTGAAGAATCGGAATCTATAACTAGTGTCACAGAAATGGTTTAAATCATAGACAGTAAGAAGAGCCAGTCTTCTTGAACTTGAGTCGGCATTGTGCCTTTTATATTTAATTCCGATGCAATTAATGTGTATCTTTGTCTATAAGAAGGTCGGAGGGATTCAGTAAACCTAAAGTCAAGCATCGGAATCTATAACTAGTGTCACAGGAATGGTTCAAATCATAGACAGTAAGAAGAGTCAGTCTTTTTAAACTTAAGACTGCATTATGCCTTTTGTATTTAATTCCGATGCAATTTCTGTGTTTCATGGTCAATACGAAGGTCAGAGGGATACAGTAAACCTGAAGTGAAGCATCGGTATCTATAAATAGTGTCACAGGAATGGTTCAAAGCATAGACAGTAAGAAGAGCCAGTCTTCTTGTACTTAAGTCGGCATTGTGCCTTTTGTATTAAATTCCGATGCAATTTCTGTGTTTCATCGTCAATAAGAAGGTCTGAGGGATACAGTAAACCTGAAGTGTGGCATCGGAATCTATAACTACTGTCACAGGAATGGTTCAAAGCATAGACAGTAAGAAGGGTCAGTCTTCTTGTACTTAAGTCGGCATTGTGCCTTTTGTATTTAATTTCGATGCAATATCTGTGTTTCTTCGTCATTAAGATGGTCAGAGGGATACAGTAAAACTGAAGTGAAGCATCGGAATCTATAACTAGTGACACAGAAATGGTTCAAAACATAGACAGTAAGAAGACCCATTCTTCTTGTACTTAAGTCGGCATTGTGCCTTTTGTATTTAATTCCGATCCAATTTACGTGTTTCATCGTCAATAAGAAGGTCAGAGGGATACAGTAATCATAAAGGGAAGCATCGGAATCTATAACTAGTGTCACAGAAATGGTTCAAAACATAGACAGTAAGAAGAATCAGTCTTCTTGGACTTAAGTCGGCATTGTGCTTTTTGTATTTAATTCCGATGCAATATCTGTGTTCCTTCGTCATGAAGAAGGTCAGAGGGATACAGTAAAACTGAAGTGAAGCATCGGAATCTATAACTAGTGTCACAGGAAAGGTTCAAAACATAGACAGTAAGAAGAGTCAGTCTTTTTGTACTTAAGTCGGCATTGTGCCTTTTGTATTTAATTCCGAAGCAACTTACGTGTTTCATCGTCAATAAGAAGGTCAGAGGGACACAGTAAACCCAAAGTGAAGCATCGGAATCTATAACTAGTGTCACAGGAATGGTTCAAAACATGGACAGTAAGAGGATTCAGTTTTCTTGTACTTAAGTCGGCATTGTGCCTTTTGTATTTAATTCCGATGCAATTTCTGTGTTTCATCGTCAGTAAGAAGGTCAGAGGGTTACAGTAAACCTGAAGTGAAGCATCGGAATCTATAACTAGTGTCACAGGAATGGTTCAAAGCATAGACAGTAAGAAGAGTTAGTCTTCTTGTACTTAAGTCGGCATTGTGCCTTTTGTATATAATTACGATGCGATTTCTGTGTTTCATCGTCAACAAGATTGTCAGCTGGATACAGTTACCTGAAGTGAATCATCGGAATCTATAACTAATGTCACCGGAATGGTAGAAAACATTGACAGTAAGAAGAGTCAGTCTTCTTGTACTTAATTCGGCATTGTGCATTTTGTATTTAATTAAGATGCAATTTCTGTGTTTAATCGTCAATAAAGAGGTCAGAGGGATACAGAAAACCTGAAGTGAAGCATCGGAATCTATAACTAGTGTCACAGGAATGGTTCAAAACATAGTCAGTAGGAAGAGTCAGTTATCTTGTACTTAAGTCGGCATTGTGCCTTTTGTATTTAATTAAGATGCAATATCTGTGTTTCATCGTCAATAGGAAGGTGAAAGGGATACTGTAAACCTGAAGTGAAGCTTCGGAATCTATAACTAGTGTCACAGGAATGGTTCAAAACATAGACAGTAGGAAGAGTCGGTCTTCTTGTACTAAAGTCGGCATTGTGCCTTTTGTACACAATTCCGATGCAATTTCTGTGTTTCATCGTCAATAAGAAGGTCAGCTGGATACAGTTACCTGAAGTGAATCATCGGAATTTATAACTAGTGTCACCGGAATGGTAGAGAACATTGACAGTAAGAAGAGTCAGTCTTCTTGTACTTAAGTCGGCATTGTGCCTTTTGTATTTAATTAAGATGCAATTTCTGTGTTTCATCGTCAATAAAGAGGTCAGAGGGATACCGAAAACCTGACGTGAAGCATCGGAATCTAAAACTAGTGTCACAGGATTGGTTCAAAACATAGACATTAGGAAGAGTCAGTCTTCTTGTACCTATGTCGGCATTGTGCCTTTTGTATTTAATTCCGATGCAATTTCTGTGTTTCATCGTCAATAAGAAGGTCAGAGGGATACAGTAAACCTGAACTGAAGAATCGGAATCTATAACTAGTGTCACAGAAATGGTTTAAATCATAGACAGTAAGAAGAGCCAGTCTTCTTGTACTTGAGTCGGCATTGTGCCTTTTGTATTTAATTCCGATGCAATTTCTGTGTTTCATCGTCAATAAGAAGGTCACAGGGATACAGTAAACCTGAAGTGAAGCATCGGTATCTATAAATAGTGTCACAGGAATGGTTCAAAACATAGACAGTAAGAAGAGCCAGTCTTCTTGTACTTGAGTCGGCATTGTGCCTTTTGTATTAAATTCCGATGCAATTTCTGTGTTTCATCGTCAATAAGAAGGTCAGAGGGATACAGTAAACCTGAAGTGTGTCATCGGAATCTATAACTACTGTCACAGGAATGGTTCAAAGCATAGACAGTAAGAAGGGTCAGTCTTCTTGTACTTAAGTCGGCATTGTGCCTTATGTATTTAATTTCGATGCAACATCTGTGTTTCTTCGTCATTAAGATGGTCAGAGGGATACAGTAAAACTGAAGTGAAGCATCGGAATCTATAACTAGTGTCACAGAAATTGTTCAAAACATAGACAGTAAGAAGACCCATTCTTCTTGTACTTAAGTCGGCATTGTGCCTTTTGTATTTAATTCCGATCCAATTTACGTGTTTCATCGTCAATAAGAAGGTCAGAGGGATACAGTAAACCCGAAGTGTAGCATCGGAATCTATAACAAGTGTCACAGGAATGGTTCAAAACATAGACAGTAAAAGAGGCAGTTTTCTTGTACATAAGTCGGCATTGTGCCTTTTGTATTTAATTCCGATGCAATTTCTGTGTTTCATCGTCAATAAGAAGGTCACAGGGATACAGTAAACCTGAAGTGAAGTATTGGAATCTATAACTAGTGTAACAGGAATTGTTCAAACCTTTGACACTAAGATGAGTTAGTGTTCTTGTACTGAAGTCGGCATTGTGCCTTTTGTATTTAATTAAGATGCTATTTCTGTATTTCATCGCCAATAAGAAGATCAGAGGGATACAGTAAACCTGAAGTGAAGCATCGGAATCTAAAACTAGTGTCACAGGAATGGTTCACAACATAGACAGTAAGAAGAGTCAGTCTTCTTGTACTTAAGTCGGCATTGTGAGTTTTGTATTCAATTAAGATGCAATTTCTGTGTTTCATAGTCAATAAATAGGTCAGAGGGATACAGAAAACCTGAAGTGAAGCATCGGAATCTAAAACTAGTGTCACAGGATTGGTTCAAAACATAGACATTAGGAAGAGTCAGTCTTCTTGTGCTTATGTCGGCATTGTGCCTTTTGTATTTAATTCCGATGCAATTTCTGTGTTTCGTCGTCAATAAGAAGGTCAGAGGGATACAGTAAAACTGAAGTGAGGCATGGGAACCTATAACTAGTGTCACAGGAATGGTTCAAATCACAGAGAGTAAGAAGAGTCAGTCTTCTTGTACTGAAGTCGGCATTTTGCCTTTTGTATTTAATTCCGATGCAATTTCTGTGCTTCATCGTCAATAAGAAGGCCAGCTGGATACAGTAAACCTTAACTGAAGCATCGGAATCTATAACTAGTGTCACAGGAATGGTTCAAAACATAGACAGTAAGAAGAGCCAGTCTTCTTGTACTTGAGTCGGCATTGTGCCTTTTGTATTTAATTCCGATGAATTTTCTGTGTTTTATCGTCAATAAGAAGGTCAGAGGGATACAGTAAACCTGAAGTAAAACATCGGAAACTATAACTAGTGTCACAGGAATGGTTCAAATCATTGACAGTAAGAAGAGTCAGTCTTCTTGTACTTAAGTGGGCATTGTGCCTTTTGTATTAAATTCCGATGCAATTTCTGTGTTTCATCGTCAATAAGAAGGTCAGAGGGATACAGTAAAACTGAAGTGAAGCATTGGAACCTATGACTAGTGTCACAGGAATGGTTCAAAACAAAGACAGTAGGATGGGTCAGTCTTCTTGTACTTAAGTCGGCATTGTGCCTTTTGTATTTAATAAAGATGCAATTTCTGTGTTTCATCGTCAATAAAGAGGTCAGAGCGATACAGAAAACCTGAAGTGAAGCATCGGAATCTAAAACTAGTGTCACAGGATTGGTTCAAAAATAGACATTAGGAAGAGTCAGTCTTCTTGTACTTATGTCGGCATTGTGCCTTTTGTATTTAATTCCGATGCAATTTCTGTGTTTCATCGTCAATAAGAAGGTCAGAGGGATACAGTAAAACTGAAGTGAAGCATGGGAACCTATGACTAGTGTCACAGGAATGGTTCAAAACAAAGACAGTAGGATGGGTCAGTCTTCTTGTACTTAAGTCGGCATTGTGCCTTTTGTATTTAATTCCGATGCAATATCTGTGTTTCTTCGTCAATAAGAAGGTCAGAGGGATACAGTAATCATATAGGCAAGCATCGGAATCTATAACTAGTGTCACAGAAATGGTTCAAAACATAGACAGTAAGAAGAATCCGTCTTCTTGGACTTAAGTCGGCATTGTGCCTTTTGTATTTAATTCCGATGCAATATCTGTGTTTCTTCATCATGAAGGTCAGAGGGATACAGTAAAACTGAAGTGAAGCATCGGAATCTATAACTAGTGTCACAGGAATGGTTCAAGACATAGACAGTAAGAAGAGTCAGTCTTTTTGTACTTAAGACGGCATTGTGCCTTTTGTAATTAATTCCGATGCAATTTCTGTGTTTCATCGTCAATAAGAAGGTCAGAGGGATACAGTAAACCTTAAGTGAAGCATCGGTATCTATAACTAGTGTCACAGGAATGGTTCAAAACTTATTCAGTAAGAAGGGTCAGTCTTCTTGTACTTAAGTCGGCATTGTGCCATTTGTATTTAATTCCGATGCAATATCTGTGCTTCTTCGTCAATAAGAAGGTCAGAGGGATACAGTTATCTAAAGGCAAGCATCGGAATCTATAACTAGTGTCACAGAAATGGTCCAAAACATAGAAAGTAAGAAGAGCCACTCTTCTTGTACTTGGGTCGGCATTGTGCCTTTTGTATTAAATTCCGATGCAATTTCTGTGTTTCATCGTCAATAACAAGGTCAGAGGGATACAGTAAACCTGAAGTGAAGCATCGGAATCTATAACTAGTGTCACTGGAATGGTTCAAAACATAGACAGTAAGAAGAATCAGTCTTCTTGCACTTAAGTCGGCATTGTGCCTTTTGTATTTAATTCCGATGCAATATCTGTGTTTCTTCGTCATGAAGAAGAACAGAGGGATACAGTAAAACTGAAGTGAAGCATCGGAATCTATAACTAGTGTCACAGAAATGGTTCAAAACATAGACAGTAAGAAGACCCATTCTTCTTGTACTTGAGTAGGCATTGTGCCTTTTGTATTAAATTAGGATGCAATTTCTGTGTTTCATCGTCAATAAGAAGGACAGAGGGATACAGTAAACCTGAAGTGAAGCATCGGAATCTATAACTAGTGTCACAGGAATGGTTCAAATCATAGACAGTAAGAAGACCCATTCTTCTTGTACTTAAGTCGGCATTGTGCCTTTTGTATTTAATTCCGAAGCAATTTACGTGTTTCATCGTCAATAAGAAGGTCAGAGGGATACAGTAAACCCAAAGTGAAGCATCGGAATCTATAACTAGTGTCACAGGAATGGTTCAAAACATGGACAGTAAGAACAGTCACTATTCTTGTACATAAGTCGGCATTGTGCTTTTTGTATTTAATTCCGATGCAATTTCTGTATTTCATCGTCAATAAGAAGGTCACAGGATACAGTAAACCTGAAGTGAAGTATCGGAATCTATAACTATTGTCAAAAGAATTGTTAAAAACATAGACAGTAAGAAGAGTCAGTGTTCTTGTACTTAAGTCGGCATTGGGCCTTTTGAATATAATTACGATGCAATTTCTGTGTTTCTTCGTCAATAAGAAGGTCTGAGAGATACACTTACCCTGAAGGGAACATGGGAACCTATAACTAGTGTCACAGGACTGGCTCAAAACATAGACAGTAAGAAGAGCCAGTCTTCTTGTACTTGAGTCGGCATTGTGCCTTTTGTATTTAATTCCGATGAATTTTCTGTGTTTGATCGTCAATAAGAAGGTCAGGGGGATACAGTAAACCTGAAGTAAAGCATCGGAATCTATAACTAGTGTCACAGGAATGGTTCAAAACATTGACAGTAAGAAGAGTCTGTTTTCTTGTGCATAAGTCGGCATTGTGCCTTTTGTATTTAATTCCGATGCAATTTCTGTGTTTCATCGTAAATAAGAAGGTCACAGGGATACAGTAAACCTGAAGTGAAGTATCGGAATCTATAACTAGTGTAACAGGAATGGTTCAAACCATTGACAGTAAGATGAGTTAGTGTTCTTGTACTGAAGTCGGCATTGTGCCTTTTGTACACAATTCCGATGCAATTTCTGTGTTTCATCGTCAATAAGGTCCGCTGGATACAGTTACCTGAAGTGAATCATCGGAATCTATAACTAATGTCACCGGAATGGTAGAAAACATTGACAGTAAGAAGAGTCAGTCTTCTTGTTCTTAATTCGGCATTGTGCCATTTGTATTTAATTAAGATGCAATTTCTGTGTTTCATCGTCAATAGGAAGGTGAAAGGGATACTGTAAACCTGAAGTGAAGCATCGGAATCTATAACTAGAGTCACAGGAATGGTCAAGGCATAGACAGTAAGAAGAGTCATTCTTCTTTTACTTAAGTCGGCATTGTGCCATTTGTATTTAATTCCGATGCAATTTCTGTGTTTCATCGTCAATACGAAGGTCAGAGGGATGCAGTGAACCTGAAGTGAAACATCGGAATCAATAACTAGTGTCACAGGAATGGTTCAAAACAAAGACAGTAGGATGGGTCAGTCTTCTTGTTCTTAAGTCGGCATTTTGCTTTTTGTATTTAATTACGATGCAATATCTGTGTTTAATCGTCAATAAGAAGGTCAGAGGGATACAGTAAACCGGAAGTGAAGAATCGGAATCTATAACTAGTGTCACAGAAATGGTTTAAATCATAGACAGTAAGAAGAGCCAGTCTTCTTGAACTTGAGTCGGCATTGTGCCTTTTATATTTAATTCCGATGCAATTAATGTGTATCTTTGTCTATAAGAAGGTCGGAGGGATTCAGTAAACCTAAAGTCAAGCATCGGAATCTATAACTAGTGTCACAGGAATGGTTCAAATCATAGACAGTAAGAAGAGTCAGTCTTTTTAAACTTAAGACTGCATTATGCCTTTTGTATTTAATTCCGATGCAATTTCTGTGTTTCATGGTCAATACGAAGGTCAGAGGGATACAGTAAACCTGAAGTGAAGCATCGGTATCTATAAATAGTGTCACAGGAATGGTTCAAAGCATAGACAGTAAGAAGAGCCAGTCTTCTTGTACTTAAGTCGGCATTGTGCCTTTTGTATTTAATTCCGATCCAATTTACGTGTTTCATCGTCAATAAGAAGGTCAGAGGGATACAGTAATCATAAAGGCAAGCATCGGAATCTATAACTAGTGTCACAGAAATGGTTCAAAACATAGACAGTAAGAAGAATCAGTCTTCTTGGACTTAAGTCGGCATTGTGCTTTTTGTATTTAATTCCGATGCAATATCTGTGTTCCTTCGTCATGAAGAAGGTCAGAGGGATACAGTAAAACTGAAGTGAAGCATCGGAATCTATAACTAGTGTCACAGGAATGGTTCAAAACATAGACAGTAAGAAGAGTCAGTCTTTTTGTACTTAAGTCGGCATTGTGCCTTTTGTATTTAATTCCGAAGCAACTTACGTGTTTCATCGTCAATAAGAAGGTCAGAGGGACACAGTAAACCCAAAGTGAAGCATCGGAATCTATAACTAGTGTCACAGGAATGGTTCAAAACATGGACAGTAAGAGGATTCAGTTTTCTTGTACTTAAGTCGGCATTGTGCCTTTTGTATTTAATTCCGATGCAATTTCTGTGTTTCATCGTCAGTAAGAAGGTCAGAGGGTTACAGTAAACCTGAAGTGAAGCATCGGAATCTATAACTAGTGTCACAGGAATGGTTCAAAGCATAGACAGTAAGAAGAGTTAGTCTTCTTGTACTTAAGTCGGCATTGTGCCTTTTGTATATAATTACGATGCGATTTCTGTGTTTCATCGTCAACAAGATTGTCAGCTGGATACAGTTACCTGAAGTGAATCATCGGAATCTATAACTAATGTCACCGGAATGGTAGAAAACATTGACAGTAAGAAGAGTCAGTCTTCTTGTACTTAATTCGGCATTGTGCATTTTGTATTTAATTAAGATGCAATTTCTGTGTTTAATCGTCAATAAAGAGGTCAGAGGGATACAGAAAACCTGAAGTGAAGCATCGGAATCTATAACTAGTGTCACAGGAATGGTTCAAAACATAGTCAGTAGGAAGAGTCAGTTATCTTGTACTTAAGTCGGCATTGTGCCTTTTGTATTTAATTAAGATGCAATATCTGTGTTTCATCGTCAATAGGAAGGTGAAAGGGATACTGTAAACCTGAAGTGAAGCTTCGGAATCTATAACTAGTGTCACAGGAATGGTTCAAAACATAGACAGTAGGAAGAGTCGGTCTTCTTGTACTAAAGTCGGCATTGTGCCTTTTGTACACAATTCCGATGCAATTTCTGTGTTTCATCGTCAATAAGAAGGTCAGCTGGATACAGTTACCTGAAGTGAATCATCGGAATTTATAACTAGTGTCACCGGAATGGTAGAGAACATTGACAGTAAGAAGAGTCAGTCTTCTTGTACTTAAGTCGGCATTGTGCCTTTTGTATTTAATTAAGATGCAATTTCTGTGTTTCATCGTCAATAAAGAGGTCAGAGGGATACCGAAAACCTGACGTGAAGCATCGGAATCTAAAACTAGTGTCACAGGATTGGTTCAAAACATAGACATTAGGAAGAGTCAGTCTTCTTGTACCTATGTCGGCATTGTGCCTTTTGTATTTAATTCCGATGCAATTTCTGTGTTTCATCGTCAATAAGAAGGTCAGAGGGATACAGTAAACCTGAACTGAAGAATCGGAATCTATAACTAGTGTCACAGAAATGGTTTAAATCATAGACAGTAAGAAGAGCCAGTCTTCTTGTACTTGAGTCGGCATTGTGCCTTTTGTATTTAATTCCGATGCAATTTCTGTGTTTCATCGTCAATAAGAAGGTCACAGGGATACAGTAAACCTGAAGTGAAGCATCGGTATCTATAAATAGTGTCACAGGAATGGTTCAAAACATAGACAGTAAGAAGAGCCAGTCTTCTTGTACTTGAGTCGGCATTGTGCCTTTTGTATTAAATTCCGATGCAATTTCTGTGTTTCATCGTCAATAAGAAGGTCAGAGGGATACAGTAAACCTGAAGTGTGTCATCGGAATCTATAACTACTGTCACAGGAATGGTTCAAAGCATAGACAGTAAGAAGGGTCAGTCTTCTTGTACTTAAGTCGGCATTGTGCCTTATGTATTTAATTTCGATGCAACATCTGTGTTTCTTCGTCATTAAGATGGTCAGAGGGATACAGTAAAACTGAAGTGAAGCATCGGAATCTATAACTAGTGTCACAGAAATTGTTCAAAACATAGACAGTAAGAAGACCCATTCTTCTTGTACTTAAGTCGGCATTGTGCCTTTTGTATTTAATTCCGATCCAATTTACGTGTTTCATCGTCAATAAGAAGGTCAGAGGGATACAGTAAACCCGAAGTGTAGCATCGGAATCTATAACAAGTGTCACAGGAATGGTTCAAAACATAGACAGTAAAAGAGGCAGTTTTCTTGTACATAAGTCGGCATTGTGCCTTTTGTATTTAATTCCGATGCAATTTCTGTGTTTCATCGTCAATAAGAAGGTCACAGGGATACAGTAAACCTGAAGTGAAGTATTGGAATCTATAACTAGTGTAACAGGAATTGTTCAAACCTTTGACACTAAGATGAGTTAGTGTTCTTGTACTGAAGTCGGCATTGTGCCTTTTGTATTTAATTAAGATGCTATTTCTGTATTTCATCGCCAATAAGAAGATCAGAGGGATACAGTAAACCTGAAGTGAAGCATCGGAATCTAAAACTAGTGTCACAGGAATGGTTCACAACATAGACAGTAAGAAGAGTCAGTCTTCTTGTACTTAAGTCGGCATTGTGAGTTTTGTATTCAATTAAGATGCAATTTCTGTGTTTCATAGTCAATAAATAGGTCAGAGGGATACAGAAAACCTGAAGTGAAGCATCGGAATCTAAAACTAGTGTCACAGGATTGGTTCAAAACATAGACATTAGGAAGAGTCAGTCTTCTTGTGCTTATGTCGGCATTGTGCCTTTTGTATTTAATTCCGATGCAATTTCTGTGTTTCGTCGTCAATAAGAAGGTCAGAGGGATACAGTAAAACTGAAGTGAGGCATGGGAACCTATAACTAGTGTCACAGGAATGGTTCAAATCACAGAGAGTAAGAAGAGTCAGTCTTCTTGTACTGAAGTCGGCATTTTGCCTTTTGTATTTAATTCCGATGCAATTTCTGTGCTTCATCGTCAATAAGAAGGCCAGCTGGATACAGTAAACCTTAACTGAAGCATCGGAATCTATAACTAGTGTCACAAGAATGGTTCAAAACATAGACAGTAAGAAGAGTCAGTCTTTTTGTACTTAAGACGGCATTGTGCCTTTTGTAATTAATTCCGATGCAATTTCTGTGTTTCATCGTCAATAAGAACGTCAGAGGGATACAGTAAACCTTAAGTGAAGCATCGGTATCTATAACTAGTGTCACAGGAATGGTTCAAAACTTATTCAGTAAGAAGGGTCAGTCTTCTTGTACTTAAGTCGGCATTGTGCCATTTGTATTTAATTCCGATGCAATATCTGTGCTTCTTCGTCAATAAGAAGGTCAGAGGGATACAGTTATCTAAAGGCAAGCATCGGAATCTATAACTAGTGTCACAGAAATGGTCCAAAACATAGAAAGTAAGAAGAGCCAGTCTTCTTGTACTTGGGTCGGCATTGTGCCTTTTGTATTAAATTCCGATGCAATTTCTGTGTTTCGTCGTCAATAAGAAGGTCAGAGGGATACAGTAAAACTGAAGTGAGGCATGGGAACCTATAACTAGTGTCACAGGAATGGTTCAAATCACAGAGAGTAAGAAGAGTCAGTCTTCTTGTACTGAAGTCGGCATTTTGCCTTTTGTATTTAATTCCGATGCAATTTCTGTGCTTCATCGTCAATAAGAAGGCCAGCTGGATACAGTAAACCTTAACTGAAGCATCGGAATCTATAACTAGTGTCACAGGAATGGTTCAAAACATAGACAGTAAGAAGAGCCAGTCTTCTTGTACTTGAGTCGGCATTGTGCCTTTTGTATTTAATTCCGATGAATTTTCTGTGTTTTATCGTCAATAAGAAGGTCAGAGGGATACAGTAAACCTGAAGTAAAACATCGGAAACTATAACTAGTGTCACAGGAATGGTTCAAATCATTGACAGTAAGAAGAGTCAGTCTTCTTGTACTTAAGTGGGCATTGTGCCTTTTGTATTAAATTCCGATGCAATTTCTGTGTTTCATCGTCAATAAGAAGGTCAGAGGGATACAGTAAAACTGAAGTGAAGCATTGGAACCTATGACTAGTGTCACAGGAATGGTTCAAAACAAAGACAGTAGGATGGGTCAGTCTTCTTGTACTTAAGTCGGCATTGTGCCTTTTGTATTTAATAAAGATGCAATTTCTGTGTTTCATCGTCAATAAAGAGGTCAGAGCGATACAGAAAACCTGAAGTTAAGCATCGGAATCTAAAACTAGTGTCACAGGATTGGTTCAAAAATAGACATTAGGAAGAGTCAGTCTTCTTGTACTTATGTCGGCATTGTGCCTTTTGTATTTAATTCCGATGCAATTTCTGTGTTTCATCGTCAATAAGAAGGTCAGAGGGATACAGTAAAACTGAAGTGAAGCATGGGAACCTATGACTAGTGTCACAGGAATGGTTCAAAACAAAGACAGTAGGATGGGTCAGTCTTCTTGTACTTAAGTCGGCATTGTGCCTTTTGTATTTAATTCCGATGCAATATCTGTGTTTCTTCGTCAATAAGAAGGTCAGAGGGATACAGTAATCATATAGGCAAGCATCGGAATCTATAACTAGTGTCACAGAAATGGTTCAAAACATAGACAGTAAGAAGAATCCGTCTTCTTGGACTTAAGTCGGCATTGTGCCTTTTGTATTTAATTCCGATGCAATATCTGTGTTTCTTCATCATGAAGGTCAGAGGGATACAGTAAAACTGAAGTGAAGCATCGGAATCTATAACTAGTGTCACAGGAATGGTTCAAAACTTATTCAGTAAGAAGGGTCAGTCTTCTTGTACTTAAGTCGGCATTGTGCCATTTGTATTTAATTCCGATGCAATATCTGTGCTTCTTCGTCAATAAGAAGGTCAGAGGGATACAGTTATCTAAAGGCAAGCATCGGAATCTATAACTAGTGTCACAGAAATGGTCCAAAACATAGAAAGTAAGAAGAGCCAGTCTTCTTGTACTTGGGTCGGCATTGTGCCTTTTGTATTAAATTCCGATGCAATTTCTGTGTTTCATCGTCAATAACAAGGTCAGAGGGATACAGTAAACCTGAAGTGAAGCATCGGAATCTATAACTAGTGTCACTGGAATGGTTCAAAACATAGACAGTAAGAAGAATCAGTCTTCTTGGACTTAAGTCGGCATTGTGCCTTTTGTATTTAATTCCGATGCAATATCTGTGTTTCTTCGTCATGAAGAAGAACAGAGGGATACAGTAAAACTGAAGTGAAGCATCGGAATCTATAACTAGTGTCACAGAAATGGTTCAAAACATAGACAGTAAGAAGACCCATTCTTCTTGTACTTGAGTAGGCATTGTGCCTTTTGTATTAAATTAGGATGCAATTTCTGTGTTTCATCGTCAATAAGAAGGACAGAGGGATACAGTAAACCTGAAGTGAAGCATCGGAATCTATAACTAGTGTCACAGGAATGGTTCAAATCATAGACAGTAAGAAGACCCATTCTTCTTGTACTTAAGTCGGCATTGTGCCTTTTGTATTTAATTCCGAAGCAATTTACGTGTTTCATCGTCAATAAGAAGGTCAGAGGGATACAGTAAACCCAAAGTGAAGCATCGGAATCTATAACTAGTGTCACAGGAATGGTTCAAAACATGGACAGTAAGAACAGTCTCTATTCTTGTACATAAGTCGGCATTGTGCTTTTTGTATTTAATTCCGATGCAATTTCTGTATTTCATCGTCAATAAGAAGGTCACAGGATACAGTAAACCTGAAGTGAAGTATCGGAATCTATAACTATTGTCAAAAGAATTGTTAAAAACATAGACAGTAAGAAGAGTCAGTGTTCTTGTACTTAAGTCGGCATTGGGCCTTTTGAATATAATTACGATGCAATTTCTGTGTTTCTTCGTCAATAAGAAGGTCTGAGAGATACACTTACCCTGAAGGGAACATGGGAACCTATAACTAGTGTCACAGGACTGGCTCAAAACATAGACAGTAAGAAGAGCCAGTCTTCTTGTACTTGAGTCGGCATTGTGCCTTTTGTATTTAATTCCGATGAATTTTCTGTGTTTGATCGTCAATAAGAAGGTCAGGGGGATACAGTAAACCTGAAGTAAAGCATCGGAATCTATAACTAGTGTCACAGGAATGGTTCAAAACATTGACAGTAAGAAGAGTCTGTTTTCTTGTGCATAAGTCGGCATTGTGCCTTTTGTATTTAATTCCGATGCAATTTCTGTGTTTCATCGTAAATAAGAAGGTCACAGGGATACAGTAAACCTGAAGTGAAGTATCGGAATCTATAACTAGTGTAACAGGAATGGTTCAAACCATTGACAGTAAGATGAGTTAGTGTTCTTGTACTGAAGTCGGCATTGTGCCTTTTGTACACAATTCCGATGCAATTTCTGTGTTTCATCGTCAATAAGGTCCGCTGGATACAGTTACCTGAAGTGAATCATCGGAATCTATAACTAATGTCACCGGAATGGTAGAAAACATTGACAGTAAGAAGAGTCAGTCTTCTTGTTCTTAATTCGGCATTGTGCCATTTGTATTTAATTAAGATGCAATTTCTGTGTTTCATCGTCAATAGGAAGGTGAAAGGGATACTGTAAACCTGAAGTGAAGCATCGGAATCTATAACTAGAGTCACAGGAATGGTCAAGGCATAGACAGTAAGAAGAGTCATTCTTCTTTTACTTAAGTCGGCATTGTGCCATTTGTATTTAATTCCGATGCAATTTCTGTGTTTCATCGTCAATACGAAGGTCAGAGGGATGCAGTGAACCTGAAGTGAAACATCGGAATCAATAACTAGTGTCACAGGAATGGTTCAAAACAAAGACAGTAGGATGGGTCAGTCTTCTTGTTCTTAAGTCGGCATTTTGCTTTTTGTATTTAATTACGATGCAATATCTGTGTTTAATCGTCAATAAGAAGGTCAGAGGGATACAGTAAACCGGAAGTGAAGAATCGGAATCTATAACTAGTGTCACAGAAATGGTTTAAATCATAGACAGTAAGAAGAGCCAGTCTTCTTGAACTTGAGTCGGCATTGTGCCTTTTATATTTAATTCCGATGCAATTAATGTGTATCTTTGTCTATAAGAAGGTCGGAGGGATTCAGTAAACCTAAAGTCAAGCATCGGAATCTATAACTAGTGTCACAGGAATGGTTCAAATCATAGACAGTAAGAAGAGTCAGTCTTTTTAAACTTAAGACTGCATTATGCCTTTTGTATTTAATTCCGATGCAATTTCTGTGTTTCATGGTCAATACGAAGGTCAGAGGGATACAGTAAACCTGAAGTGAAGCATCGGTATCTATAAATAGTGTCACAGGAATGGTTCAAAGCATAGACAGTAAGAAGAGCCAGTCTTCTTGTACTTGAGTCGGCATTGTGCCTTTTGTATTAAATTCCGATGCAATTTCTGTGTTTCATCGTCAATAAGAAGGTCTGAGGGATACAGTAAACCTGAAGTGTGGCATCGGAATCTATAACTACTGTCACAGGAATGGTTCAAAGCATAGACAGTAAGAAGGGTCAGTCTTCTTGTACTTAAGTCGGCATTGTGCCTTTTGTATTTAATTTCGATGCAATATCTGTGTTTCTTCGTCATTAAGATGGTCAGAGGGATACAGTAAAACTGAAGTGAAGCATCGGAATCTATAACTAGTGACACAGAAATGGTTCAAAACATAGACAGTAAGAAGACCCATTCTTCTTGTACTTAAGTCGGCATTGTGCCTTTTGTATTTAATACCGATCCAATTTACGTGTTTCATCGTCAATAAGAAGGTCAGAGGGATACAGTAATCATAAAGGCAAGCATCGGAATCTATAACTAGTGTCACAGAAATGGTTCAAAACATAGACAGTAAGAAGAATCAGTCTTCTTGGACTTAAGTCGGCATTGTGCTTTTTGTATTTAATTCCGATGCAATATCTGTGTTCCTTCGTCATGAAGAAGGTCAGAGGGATACAGTAAAACTGAAGTGAAGCATCGGAATCTATAACTAGTGTCACAGGAATGGTTCAAAACATAGACAGTAAGAAGAGTCAGTCTTTTTGTACTTAAGTCGGCATTGTGCCTTTTGTATTTAATTCCGAAGCAACTTACGTGTTTCATCGTCAATAAGAAGGTCAGAGGGACACAGTAAACCCAAAGTGAAGCATCGGAATCTATAACTAGTGTCACAGGAATGGTTCAAAACATGGACAGTAAGAGGATTCAGTTTTCTTGTACTTAAGTCGGCATTGTGCCTTTTGTATTTAATTCCGATGCAATTTCTGTGTTTCATCGTCAGTAAGAAGGTCAGAGGGTTACAGTAAACCTGAAGTGAAGCATCGGAATCTATAACTAGTGTCACAGGAATGGTTCAAAGCATAGACAGTAAGAAGAGTTAGTCTTCTTGTACTTAAGTCGGCATTGTGCCTTTTGTATATAATTACGATGCGATTTCTGTGTTTCATCGTCAACAAGATTGTCAGCTGGATACAGTTACCTGAAGTGAATCATCGGAATCTATAACTAGTGTCACAGGAATGGTTCAAAGCATAGACAGTAAGAAGAGTCAGTATTCTTGTACATAAGTCGGCATTGTGCTTTTAGTATTTAATTCCGATGCAAATTCTGTATTTCACCGTCAATAAGAAGGTCACAGGATACAGTAAACCTGAAGTGAAGTATCGGAATCTATAACTATTGTCAAAAGAATGGTTAAAAACATAGACAGTAAGAAGAGTCAGTGTTCTTGTACTTAAGTCGGCATTGGGCCTTTTGAATATAATTACGATGCAATTTCTGTGTTTCTTCGTCAATAAGGTCTGAGAGATACACTTACCCTGAAGGGAAGCATCGGAATCTATAACTAGTGTCACAGAAATGGTTTAAAACATAGTCAGTAAGAAGAGCCAATCTTCTTGTACTTGTGTCGGCATTGTGCCTTTTGTATTTAATTCCGATGCAATTTATGTGTTTCTTCGTCAATAAGAAGGTCAGAGGGACACAGTAAACCTGAAGTGAAGCATCGGAATCTCTAACTAGTGTGACAGGAATGGTTCAAAACATAGACAGTAAGAAGAGCCAGTCTTCTTGTACTTGGGTCGGCATTGTGCCTTTAGTATTTAATTCGGATGCAATTTATGTGTTTCTTCGTCAATAAGAAGGTCAGAGGGACACAGTAAACCTGAAGCGAAGCATCGGAATCTATAACTAGTGTCACAGGAATGTTTCAAATCATAGACAGTAAGAAGAGTCAATCTTCTTGTACTTAAGTCGGCATTGTGCCTTTTGTATTTAATTAAGATGCAATTTCTGTGTTTCATCGTCATTAGGAAGGTGAAAGGGATACAGGAAACCTGAAGTGAAGCATAGGAATCTATAACTAGTGTCACAGGAATGGTTCAAAACATAGACAGTAAGAAGAGTCAGTCTTCTTGTACTTAAATCGGCATTTTGCCTTTTGTATATAATTCCGATGCAAATTCTGTGTTTCATCGTCAATAAGAAGGTCAGAGGGATACAGTAAAACTGAAGTGAAGCATCGGAATCTATAACTAGTGTCACAGGAATGGTTCAAAATATAGACAGTAAGAAGACCCATTCTTCTTGTACTTAAGTCGCCATTGTGCCTTTTGTATTTAATTCCGATGCAATTTACGTGTTTCATCGTCAGTAAGAAGGTCAGAGGGATACAGTAAACCCGAAGTGAAGCATCGGAATCTATAACTAGTGACACAGAAATGGTACAAAACATTAACAGTAAGAAGTGCCAGTCTTCTTGTACTTGAGTCGGCATTGTGCCTTTTGTATTTAATTAGGATGCAATTTCTGTGTTTTATCGTCAATAACAAGGTCAGAGAGATACAGTAAACCTGAAGTGAAGCATCGGAATCTATAACTAGTTTCACAGGAATGGTTCAAAATATAGACAGTAAGAAGACCCATTCTTCTTGTACTTAAGTCGGCATTGTGCCTTTTGTATTTAATTCCGATGCAATTTACGTGTTTCATCGTCAGTAAGAAGGTCAGAGGGATACAGTAAACCCGAAGTGAAGCATCGGAATCAATAACTAGTGTCACAGGAATGGTTCAAAACATTGACAGTAAGAAGAGTCAGTTTTCTTGTACATAAGTCGGCTTTGTGCCTTTTGTATTTAATTCCGATGCAATTTCTGTTTTTCATCGTCAATAAGAAGGTCACAGGGATACAGTAAACCTGAAGTGAAGTATCGGAATCTATAACTAGTGGCAAAGGAAAGGTTAAAAACATAGACAGTAAGAAGAGTCAATTTACTGGTACTTAAGTCGGCATTGGGCCTTTTGAATATAATTACGATGCAATTTCCGTGTTTCTTCGTCAATAAGAAGGTCTGAGGGATACAGTAAACCTGAAGGGAAGCATCGGAATCTAAAACTAGTGTCACAGAAATGGTTTAAAACATAGTCAGTAAGAAGAGCCAGTCTTCTTGTACTTGTGTCGGCATTGTGCATTTTTTATTTAATTAGGATGCAATATATGTGTATTATCGTCAATAAGAAGGTCAGAGGGATACAGTAAACCTGAAGTGCAGCATCGGAATCTATAACTAGTGTCACAGGAATGGTTCAAAGCAAAGACAGTAAGAAGACCCATTCTACTTGTACATAAGTCGGCATTGTGCCTTTTTTATTTAATTCCGATGCAATTTACGTGTTTCATCGTCAATAAGAATTTCAGAGGGATACAGTAAACCCGAAGTGAAGCATCGGAATCTATAACTAGTGTCACAGGAACGGTTCAAACATAGACAGTAAGAAGAGCCAGTCTTCTTGTACTTGAGTCGGCATTGTGCCATTTGTATTTAATTAGGATACAATTTCTGTGTCTCATCGTCAATAAGAAGGTCAGAGGGATACAATAAACCTGAAGTAAAGCATCGAAATCTATAACTAGTGTCTCAGGAATGGTTCAAAACATAGACAGTAAGAAGGGTCAGTCTTCTTGTACTTGTGTCGGCATTGTGCCTTTTGTATTTAATAAGGATGCAATTTCTGTGTTTCATCGTCAATAAGAAGGTCAGAGGGATACACTAAACCTGAAGTGAAGCATCGGAATCTATAACTAGTGTCACAGGAATGGTTCAAAACATAGACAGTAAGAAGACCCATTCTTCTTGTACTTAAGTCGACATTGTGACTTTTGTATTTAATTCCGATGCAATTTACGTGTTTCATCGTCAATGAGATGGTCAGAGGGATACAGTAAACCCGAAGTGAAGCATCGGAATCTATAACTAGTGTCACAGGAATGGTTCAAAACATAGACAGTAAGAAGAGCCAGTCTTCTTGTACTTGGGTCGACATTGTGCCTTTTGTATTTAATTCGGATGCAACTTCTGTGTTTCATCGTCAATAAGAGCGTCAGACGGATACAGTAAACCTGAAGTAAAGCATCGGAATCCATAACTAGTGTCACAGGAATGGTTCAAAAGATAGACAGTAGGAAGAGTAAGTCTTCTTGTACTTATTTCGGCATTGTGCCTTTTGTATTTAATTAAGATTTAATTTCTGTGTTTCATCGTCAATTGGAAGGTGAAAGGGATACAGTAAACCTGAAGTGAAGCATCTGAATCTATAACTAGTGTCACAGGAATTGTTCAAAACATAGACAGTAAGAAAAGTCAGTTTTTTTGTACATAAGTAACCATTGTGCCTTTTGTATTTAATTCCGATGCAATTTCTGTGTTTTATCGTCAATAAGATGGTCACAGGGATACAGTAAACCTGAAGTGAGATATCGGAATCTATAACTAGTGTCACAGGAATGGTTCAAACCATAGACAGTAAAATGAGTTAGTGTTCTTGTACTGAAGTCGGCATTGTGCCTTTTGTATTTAATTAAAATGCTATTTCTGTGTTTCATCGTCTATAGGAAGGTCAGAGGGATACAGTAAACCTGAAGCGAAGCATCGGAATCTATAACTAGTGTCACAGGAATGGTTCAAACCTTAGACAGTAAGAAGAGTCAGTGTTCCTGTACTGAAGTCGGCATTGTGCCTTTTGTATTTAATTAAGATGCAATTTATGTGTTTCATCGTCAATAATAAGGTCAGAGGGATACAGTAAACCTGAAGTGAAGCATCGGAATCTATAACTAGTGTCACAGGAATGGTTCAAAACATAGACAGTAAGAAGAGTCAGTTTTCTTGTACATAAGTCGGCATTGCGCCTTTTGTATTTAATTCCGATGCAATTTCTGTGTTTCATCGTCAATAAGGAGGTCACAGGGATACAATAAACCCGAAGTGAAGCATCGAATCTATAACTAGTGTCACAGGAATGGTTCAAAAGATAGACAGTAGGAAGAGTCAGTCTTCGTGTACTTAATTCGGCATTGTGCCTTTTGTATTTAATTAAGATGCAATTTCTGTGTCTCATCGTCAATAAGAAGCTCAGAGGGATACAGTAAACCTAAAGTGAAACATCGGAATCAATAGGTAGTGTCACAGGTATGGTTCAAATCATAGCCAGTTCGAAGAGTTAGTTTTCTTGTACTTAAGTCGGCATTGTGCCTTATGTATTTAATTCCGATGCAATTCCTATGTTTCATCGTCAATACGAAGGTCAGAGGGATACAGTAAACCTGAAGTGAAGCATCGGAATCTATAACTAGTGTCACAGGAATAACTAGTGTCACAGAAATGGTTCAAAACATAGACAGTAAGAAGGGACAGTCTTCTTGTACTTAAGTCGGCATTGTGCCTTTTGTATTTAAATACGATGCAATATCTGTGTTTCTTCGTCCTTACGAATGTCAGAGGGATACAGTAAAACTGAAGTGAAGCATCGGAATCTATAACTAGTGTCACAGAAATGGTTCAAAACATAGACAGTAAGAAGAGCCAGTCTTCTTGTACGTGAGTCAGCATTGTGCCTTTTGTATTTAATTAGGATGCAATTTCTGTGTTTCATCGTCAATAGGAAGGTCAGAGGGATACAGTAAACCTGAAGTGAAGCATCGAAATCTATAACTAGTGTCACAGGAATGGTTCAAATAATAGACAGTAAGAAGACCCATTCTTCTTGTACTTAAGTCGGCATTGTGCCTTTTGTATTTAATTCCGATGCAATTTACGTGTTTCATCGTGAATAAGAGGTCAGAGGGATACAGTGAACATGAAGTGAAGCATCGGAATCTATAACTAGTGTCACAGGAATGGTTCAAAACATAGACAGTAAGAAGAGTCAGTTTTCTTGTACATAAGTCGGCATTGTGCCTTTTGTATTTAAGTCCGATGCAATTTCTGTGTTTCATCGTCAATAAGGAGGTTACAGGGATACAATAAACCCTAAGTGAAGCATCGGAATCTATAACTAGTGTCACAGGAATGGTTCAAAAGATAGACAGTAGGAAGAGTCAGTCTTCGTGTACTTAATTCGGCATTGTGCCTTTTGTATTTAATTAAGATGCAATTTCTGTGTTTCATCGACAATAGGAAGGTGAAAGGCATACAGTAAACCTGAAGTGAAGCATCGGAATCCATAACTAGTGTCACAGGAATGGTTCAAAACATAGGCAGTAAGAAGAGTCAGTCTTTTTGTACTTAAGTCGGCATTGTGCCTTTTGTGTATAATTCCGATGCAATTTCTGTGTTTCATCGTCAATAAGAAGCTCAGAGGGATACAGTAAACCTGAAGTGAAACATCGGAATCAATAGGTAGTGTCACAGGTATGGTTCAAATCATAGCCAGTTCGAAGAGTTAGTTTTCTTGTACTTAAGTCGGCATTGTGCTTTATGTATTTAATTCCGATGCAATTCCTATGTTTCATCGTCAATACGAAGGTCAGAGGGATACAGTAAACCTGAAGTGAAGCATCGGAATCTATAACTAGTGTCACAGAAATGGTTCAAAACATAGACAGTAAGAAGAGCCGGTCTTCATGTACTTGAGTCGGCATTGTGCCTTTTGTATTTAATTCTGATGCAATTTCTGTGTTTCCTCGTCAATAAGAAGGTCAGAGGGATACAGTAAACCTGAAGTGAAGCATCGGAATCTATAACTAGTGTCACAGAAATGGTTTAAATCATAGACAGTAAGAAGAGCCAGTCTTCTTGTACTTGAGTCGGCATTGTGCCTTTTGTATTTAATTCCGATGCAATTTATGTGTTTCTTTGTTAATAAGAAGGTCAGAGGGATTCAGTAAACCTAAAGTGAAGCATCGGAATCTATAACTAGTGTAACACGAATGGTTCAAACATAGACAGTAAGAAGAGTCAGTCTTTTTGTACTTAAGTCGGCATTGTGACATTTGTATTTAATTCCGATGCAATTTCTGTGTTTCATCGTCAATACGAAGGTCAGAGGGATACAGTAAACCTGAAGTGAAGCATCGGAATCTATAACTAGTGTCACAGGAATGGTTCAAACCGTAGACAGTAAGATGAGTTAGTGTTCTTGTACTGAAGACGGCATTGTGCCTTTTTTATTTAATCCGATGCAATTTCTGTGTTTCATCGTCAACAAGAAGGTCAGAGGGATACAATAAACCTGAAGTGAAGCATCGGAATCTATAACCAGTGTCACAGAAATGGTTCAAAACATAGACAGTAAGAGTTTCAGTCTTCTTGTACTTAAGTCGCCATTGTGCCTTTTGTATTTAATTCCGATGCAATTTACGTGTTTCATCGTCAGTAAGAAGGTCAGAGGGATACAGTAAACCCGAAGTGAAGCATCGGAATCTATAACTAGTGACACAGAAATGGTTCAAAACATTAACAGTAAGAAGTGCCAGTCTTCTTGTACTTGAGTCGGCATTGTGCCTTTTGTATTTAATTAGGATGCAATTTCTGTGTTTTATCGTCAATAACAAGGTCAGAGGGATACAGTAAACCTGAAGTGAAGCATCGGAATCTATAACTAGTTTCACAGGAATGGTTCAAAATATAGACAGTAAGAAGACCCATTCTTCTTGTACTTAAGTCGGCATTGTGCCTTTTGTATTTAATTCCGATGCAATTTACGTGTTTCATCGTCAGTAAGAAGGTCAGAGGGATACAGTAAACCCGAAGTGAAGCATCGGAATCAATAACTAGTGTCACAGGAATGGTTCAAAACATTGACAGTAAGAAGAGTCAGTTTTCTTGTACATAAGTCGGCTTTGTGCCTTTTGTATTTAATTCCGAAGCAATTTCTGTTTTTCATCGTCAATAAGAAGGTCACAGGGATACAGTAAACCTGAAGTGAAGTATCGGAATCTATAACTAGTGGCAAAGGAAAGGTTAAAAACATAGACAGTAAGAAGAGTCAATTTACTGGTACTTAAGTCGGCATTGGGCCTTTTGAATATAATTACGATGCAATTTCCGTGTTTCTTCGTCAATAAGAAGGTCTGAGGGATACAGTAAACCTGAAGGGAAGCATCGGAATCTATAACTAGTGTCACAGAAATGGTTTAAAACATAGTCAGTAAGAAGAGCCAGTCTTCTTGTACTTGTGTCGGCATTGTGCATTTTTTATTTAATTAGGATGCAATATATGTGTATTATCGTCAATAAGAAGGTCAGAGGGATACAGTAAACCTGAAGTGCAGCATCGGAATCTATAACTAGTGTCACAGGAATGGTTCAAATAATAGACAGTAAGAAGACCCATTCTTCTTGTACTTAAGTCGGCATTGTGCCTTTTGTATTTAATTCCGATGCAATTTACGTGTTTCATCGTGAATAAGAAGGTCAGAGGGATACAGTGAACATGAAGTGAAGCATCGGAATCTATAACTAGTGTCACAGGAATGGTTCAAAACATAGACAGTAAGAAGAGTCAGTTTTCTTGTACATAAGTCGGCATTGTGCCTTTTGTATTTAAGTCCGATGCAATTTCTGTGTTTCATCGTCAATAAGGAGGTTACAGGGATACAATAAACCCTAAGTGAAGCATCGGAATCTATAACTAGTGTCACAGGAATGGTTCAAAAGATAGACAGTAGGAAGAGTCAGTCTTCGTGTACTTAATTCGGCATTGTGCCTTTTGTATTTAATTAAGTTGCAATTTCTGTGTTTCATCGACAATAGGAAGGTGAAAGGCATACAGTAAACCTGAAGTGAAGCATCGGAATCCATAACTAGTGTCACAGGAATGGTTCAAAACATAGGCAGTAAGAAGAGTCAGTCTTTTTGTACTTAAGTCGGCATTGTGCCTTTTGTATATAATTCCGATGCAATTTCTGTGTTTCATCGTCAATAAGAAGCTCAGAGGGATACAGTAAACCTGAAGTGAAACATCGGAATCAATAGGTAGTGTCACAGGTATGGTTCAAATCATAGCCAGTTCGAAGAGTTAGTTTTCTTGTACTTAAGTCGGCATTGTGCTTTATGTATTTAATTCCGATGCAATTCCTATGTTTCATCGTCAATACGAAGGTCAGAGGGATACAGTAAACCTGAAGTGAAGCATCGGAATCTATAACTAGTGTCACAGAAATGGTTCAAAACATAGACAGTAAGAAGAGCCGGTCTTCATGTACTTGAGTCGGCATTGTGCCTTTTGTATTTAATTCTGATGCAATTTCTGTGTTTCCTCGTCAATAAGAAGGTCAGAGGGATACAGTAAACCTGAAGTGAAGCATCGGAATCTATAACTAGTGTCACAGAAATGGTTTAAATCATAGACAGTAAGAAGAGCCAGTCTTCTTGTACTTGAGTCGGCATTGTGCCTTTTGTATTTAATTCCGATGCAATTTATGTGTTTCTTTGTTAATAAGAAGGTCAGAGGGATTCAGTAAACCTAAAGTCAAGCATCGGAATCTATAACTAGTGTAACACGAATGGTTCAAACATAGACAGTAAGAAGAGTCAGTCTTTTTGTACTTAAGTCGGCATTGTGACATTTGTATTTAATTCCGATGCAATTTCTGTGTTTCATCGTCAATACGAAGGTCAGAGGGATACAGTAAACCTGAAGTGAAGCATCGGAATCTATAACTAGTGTCACAGGAATGGTTCAAACCGTAGACAGTAAGATGAGTTAGTGTTCTTGTACTGAAGACGGCATTGTGCCTTTTTTATTTAATCCGATGCAATTTCTGTGTTTCATCGTCAACAAGAAGGTCAGAGGGATACAATAAACCTGAAGTGAAGCATCGGAATCTATAACCAGTGTCACAGAAATGGTTCAAAACATAGACAGTAAGAAGAGCCAGTCTTCTTGTACTTTAGTCGGCATTGTGCCTTTTGTATATAATTCCGATGCAATTTCTGTGTTTCATCGTCAATAAGAAGGTCAGCTGGACACAGTTACCTGAAGCGAATCATTAGAATCTATAACTAATGTCACCGGAATGGTAGAAAACATTGACAGTAAGAAGAGTCAGTCTTCTTGTACTTAAGTCGGCATTGTGCCTTTTGTATTTAATTAAGATGCAATTTCTGTGTTTCATCGTCAATAAGGAGGTCAGAGGGATACAGAAAACCAGAAGTGAAGCATCGGAATCTAAAACTAGTGTCACAGGAATGGTTCAAAACAAAGACATTTGGAAGAGTCAGTCTTCTTATTCTTATGTCGGCATTGTGCCTTTTGTATTTAATTCCGATGCAATTTCTGTGCTTCATAGTCAATAAGAAGGTCAGAGAGATACAGTGAAACTGAAGTGAAGCATGGGAGCTTATAACTAGTGTCACAGGAATGGTGCAAATCATAGACAGCAAGAAGAGTCAGTCTTCTTGTACTTAAGTCGGCATTGTACCTTTTGTATTTAATTAAGATTTAATTTCTGTGTTTCATCGTCAATAATAAGGTCAGAGGGATACAGTAAACCTGAAGTGAAGCATCGGAATCTATAACTAGTGTCACAGGAATGGTTCAAAAATATAGACAGTAAGAAGAGTCTATCTTCTTGTACTTATGTCGGCATTGTGCATTTTGTATTTAATTAAGATGCAATTTCTGTGTTTCATCGTCAATAGGAAGGTGGAAGGGATACAGTAAACCTGAAGTGAAGCGTCGGAATCTATAACTAGTGTCACAGGAATGGTTCAAAACATAGACAGTAAGAAGAGTCAGTCTTCTTGTACATAAGTCGGCATTGTGCCTTTTGTATATAATTCTGATTCAATTTCTGTGTTTCATCGTCAATAAGAAGCTCAAAGGCATACAGTAAACCTGAAGTGAAGCATCGAAATCAATAACTAGTGTCACAGTTATGGTTCAAAACATAGACAGTAAGAAGAGTTAGTTTTCTTGTACTTAAGTCGGCATTGTGCCTTTTGTATTTAATTCCGATGCTATTTATGTGTTTCATCGTAAATAATAAGGTCAGAGGGATACAGTAAACCTGAAGTGAAGCATCGGAATCTATAACTAGTGTCACAGGAATGGTTCAAAACATAGACAGTAAGAAGAGCCAGTCTTCTTGTACTTGGGTCGACATTGTGCCTTTTGTATTTAATTCGTATGCAACTTCTGTGTTTCATCGTCAATAAGAGCGTCAGACGGATACAGTAAACCTGAAGTAAAGCATCGGAATCCATAACTAGTGTCACAGGAATGGTTCAAAAGATAGACAGTAGGAAGAGTAAGTCTTCTTGTACTTATTTCGGCATTGTGCCTTTTGTATTTATTTAAGATTTAATTTCTGTGTTTCATCGTCAATTGGAAGGTGAAAGGGATACAGTAAACCTGAAGTGAAGCATCTGAATCTATAACTAGTGTCACAGGAATTGTTCAAAACATAGACAGTAAGAAGAGTCAGTTTTTTTGTACATAAGTCACCATTGTGCCTTTTGTATTTAATTCCGATGCAATTTCTGTGTTTTATCGTCAATAAGATGGTCACAGGGATACAGTAAACCTGAAGTGAGATATCGGAATCTATAACTAGTGTCACAGGAATGGTTCAAACCATAGACAGTAAGATGAGTTAGTGTTCTTGTACTGAAGTCGGCATTGTGCCTTTTGTATTTAATTAAGATGCTATTTCTGTGTTTCATCGTCTATAGGAAGGTCAGAGGGATACAGTAAACCTGAAGCGAAGCATCGGAATCTATAACTAGTGTCACAGGAATGGTTCAAACCTTAGACAGTAAGAAGAGTCAGTGTTCCTGTACTGAAGTCGGCATTGTGCCTTTTGTATTTAATTAAGATGCAATTTATGTGTTTCATCGTCAATAATAAGGTCAGAGGGATACAGTAAACCTGAAGTGAAGCATCGGAATCTATAACTAGTGTCACAGGAATGGTTCAAAACATAGACAGTAAGAAGAGTCAGTTTTCTTGTACATAAGTCGGCATTGCGCCTTTTGTATTTAAGTCCGATGCAATTTCTGTGTTTCATCGTCAATAAGGAGGTCACAGGGATACAATAAACCCGAAGTGAAGCATCGGAATCTATAACTAGTGTCACAGGAATGGTTCAAAAGATAGACAGTAGGAAGAGTCAGTCTTCGTGTACTTAATTCGGCATTGTGCCTTTTGTATTTAATTAAGATGCAATTTCTGTGTTTCATCGTCAATAAGAAGCTCAGAGGGATACAGTAAACCCGAAGTGAAACATCGGAATCAATAGGTAGTGTCACAGGTATGGTTCAAATCATAGCCAGTTCGAAGAGTTAGTTTTCTTGTACTTAAGTCGGCATTGTGCCTTATGTATTTAATTCCGATGCAATTCCTATGTTTCATCGACAATACGAAGGTCAGAGGGATACAGTAAAACTGAAGTGAAGCATCGGAATCTATAACTAGTGTCACAGAAATGGTTCAAAACATAGACAGTAAGAAGAGCCAGTCTTCTTGTACGTGAGTCAGCATTGTGCCTTTTGTATTTAATTAGGATGCAATTTCTGTGTTTCATCGTCAATAGGAAGGTCAGAGGGATACAGTAAACCTGAAGTGAAGCATCGAAATCTATAACTAGTGTCACAGGAATGGTTCAAATAATAGACAGTGAGAAGACCCATTCTTCTTGTACTTAAGTCGGCATTGTGCCTTTTGTATTTAATTCCGATGCAATTTACGTGTTTCATCGTGAATAAGAAGGTCAGAGGGATACAGTGAACATGAAGTGAAGCATCGGAATCTATAACTAGTGTCACAGGAATGGTTCAAAACATAGACAGTAAGAAGAGTCAGTTTTCTTGTACATAAGTCGGCATTGTGCCTTTTGTATTTAAGTCCGATGCAATTTCTGTGTTTCATCGTCAATAAGCAGGTCACAGGGATACAATAAACCCTAAGTGAAGCATCGGAATCCATAACTAGTGTCACAGGAATGGTTCAAAACATAGGCAGTAAGAAGAGTCAGTCTTTTTGTACTTAAGTCGGCATTGTGCCTTTTGTATATAATTCCGATGCAATTTCTGTGTTTCATCGTCAATAAGAAGCTCAGAGGGATACAGTAAACCTGAAGTGAAACATCGGAATCAATAGGTAGTGTCACAGGTATGGTTCAAATCATAGCCAGTTCGAAGAGTTAGTTTTCTTGTACTTAAGTCGGCATTGTGCTTTATGTATTTAATTCCGATGCAATTCCTATGTTTCATCGTCAATACGAAGGTCAGAGGGATACAGTAAACCTGAAGTGAAGCATCGGAATCTATAACTAGTGTCACAGAAATGGTTCAAAACATAGACAGTAAGAAGAGCCAGTCTTCATGTACTTGAGTCGGCATAGTGCCTTTTGTATTTAATTCTGATGCAATTTCTGTGTTTCCTCGTCAATAAGAAGATCAGAGGGATACAGTAAACCTGAAGTGAAGCATCGGAATCTATAACTAGTGTCACAGAAATGGTTTAAATCATAGACAGTAAGAAGAGCCAGTCTTCTTGTACTTGAGTCGGCATTGTGCCTTTTGTATTTAATTCCGATGCAATTTATGTGTTTCTTTGTTAATAAGAAGGTCAGAGGGATTCAGTAAACCTAAAGTCAAGCATCGGAATCTATAACTAGTGTCACAGGAATGGTTCAAACCGTAGACAGTAAGATGAGTTAGTGTTCTTGTACTGAAGACGGCATTGTGCCTTTTGTATTTAATCCGATGCAATTTCTGTGTTTCATCGTCAACAAGAAGGTCAGAGGGATACAATAAACCTGAAGTGAAGCATCGGAATCTATAACCAGTGTCACAGGAATGGTTCAAAACATAGACAGTAAGAGAATCAGTCTTCTTGTACTTAAGTCGGCATTGTGCCTTTTGTATATAATTCCGATGCAATATCTGTGTTTCATCGTCAATAAGAAGGTCAGCTGGACACAGTTACCTGAAGCGAATCATTAGAATCTATAACTAATGTCACCGGAATGGTAGAAAACATTGACAGTAAGAAGAGTCAGTCTTCTTGTACTTAAGTCGGCATTGTGCATTTTGTATTTAATTAAGATGCAATTTCTGTGTTTCATCGTCAATAGGAAGGTGGAAGGGATACAGTAAACCTGAAGTGAAGCATCGGAATCTATAACTAGTGTCACAGGAATGGTTCAAAACATAGACAGTAAGAAGAGTCAGTCTTCTTGTACATAAGTCGGCATTGTGCCTTTTGTATATAATTCTGATTCAATTTCTGTGTTTCATCGTCAATAAGAAGCTCAAAGGCATACAGTAAACCTGAAGTGAAGCATCGAAATCAATAACTAGTGTCACAGTTATGGTTCAAAACATAGACAGTAAGAAGAGTTAGTTTTCTTGTACTTAAGTCGGCATTGTGCCTTTTGTATTTAATTCCGATGCTATTTATGTGTTTCATCGTCAATAATAAGGTCAGAGGGATACAGTAAACCTGAAGTGAAGCATCGGAATCTATAACTAGTGTCACAGGAATGGTTCAAAACATAGCCAGTAAGAAGAGCCAGTCTTCTTGTACTTGTGTCGGCATTGTGCCTTTTGTATTTAATAAGGATGCAATTTCTGTGTTTCATCGTCAATAAAAAGGTCAGAGGGATACACTAAACCTGAAGTGAAGCATCGGAATCTATAACTAGTGTCACAGGAATGGTTCAAAACATAGACAGTAAGAAGAGCCAGTCTTCTTGTACTTGGGTCGACATTGTGCCTTTTGTATTTAATTCGGATGCAACTTCTGTGTTTCATCGTCAATAAGAGCGTCAGACGGATACAGTAAACCTGAAGTAAAGCATCGGAATCCATAACTAGTGTCACAGGAATGGTTCAAAAGATAGACAGTAGGAAGAGTAAGTCTTCTTGTACTTATTTCGGCATTGTGCCTTTTGTATTTAATTAAGATTTAATTTCTGTGTTTCATCGTCAATTGGAAGGTGAAAGGGATACAGTAAACCTGAAGTGAAGCATCTGAATCTATAACTAGTGTCACAGGAATTGTTCAAAACATAGACAGTAAGAAGAGTCAGTTTTTTTGTACATAAGTAACCATTGTGCCTTTTGTATTTAATTCCGATGCAATTTCTGTGTTTTATCGTCAATAAGATGGTCACAGGGATACAGTAAACCTGAAGTGAGATATCGGAATCTATAACTAGTGTCACAGGAATGGTTCAAACCATAGACAGTAAGATGAGTTAGTGTTCTTGTACTGAAGTCGGCATTGTGCCTTTTGTATTTAATTAAGATGCTATTTCTGTGTTTCATCGTCTTTAGGAAGGTCAGAGGGATACAGTAAACCTGAAGCGAAGCATCGGAATCTATAACTAGTGTCACAGGAATGGTTCAAACCTTAGACAGTAAGAAGAGTCAGTGTTCCTGTACTGAAGTCGGCATTGTGCCTTTTGTATTTAATTAAGATGCAATTTAAGTGTTTCATCGTCAATAATAAGGTCAGAGGGATACAGTAAACCTGAAGTGAAGCATCGGAATCTATAACTAGTGTCACAGGAATGGTTCAAAACATAGACAGTAAGAAGAGTCAGTTTTCTTGTACATAAGTCGGCATTGCGCCTTTTGTATTTAAGTCCGATGCAATTTCTGTGTTTCATCGTCAATAAGGAGGTCACAGGGATACAATAAACCCGAAGTGAAGCATCGGAATCTGTAACTAGTGTCACAGGAATGGTTCAAAAGATAGACAGTAGGAAGAGTCAGTCTTCGTGTACTTAATTCGGCATTGTGCCTTTTGTATTTAATTAAGATGCAATATCTGTGTTTCTTCGTCCTTACGAATGTCAGAGGGATACAGTAAAACTGAAGTGAAGCATCGGAATCTATAACTAGTGTCACAGAAATGGTTCAAAACATAGACAGTAAGAAGAGCCAGTCTTCTTGTACGTGAGTCAGCATTGTGCCTTTTGTATTTAATTAGGATGCAATTTCTGTGTTTCATCGTCAATAGGAAGGTCAGAGGGATACAGTAAACCTGAAGTGAAGCATCGAAATCTATAACTAGTGTCACAGGAATGGTTCAAATAATAGACAGTAAGAAGACCCATTCTTCTTGTACTTAAGTCGGCATTGTGCCTTTTGTATTTAATTCCGATGCAATTTACGTGTTTCATCGTGAATAAGAAGGTCAGAGGGATACAGTGAACATGAAGTGAAGCATCGGAATCTATAACTAGTGTCACAGGAATGGTTCAAAACATAGACAGTAAGAAGAGTCAGTTTTCTTGTACATAAGTCGGCATTGTGCCTTTTGTATTTAAGTCCGATGCAATTTCTGTGTTTCATCGTCAATAAGGAGGTCACAGGGATACAATAAACCCTAAGTGAAGCATCGGAATCTGTAACTAGTGTCACAGGAATGGTTCAAAAGATAGACAGTAGGAAGAGTCAGTCTTCGTGTACTTAATTCGGCATTGTGCCTTTTGTATTTAATTAAGATGCAATTTCTGTGTTTCATCGACAATAGGAAGGTGAAAGGCATACAGTAAACCTGAAGTGAAGCATCGGAATCCATAACTAGTGTCACAGGAATGGTTCAAAACATAGGCAGTAAGAAGAGTCAGTCTTTTTGTACTTAAGTCGGCATTGTGCCTTTTGTATATAATTCCGATGCAATTTCTGTGTTTCATCGTCAATAAGAAGCTCAGAGGGATACAGTAAACCTGAAGTGAAACATCGGAATCAATAGGTAGTGTCACAGGTATGGTTCAAATCATAGCCAGTTCGAAGAGTTAGTTTTCTTGTACTTAAGTCGGCATTGTGCTTTATGTATTTAAGGGGATACGGAATCACCTATCCCCGCAATGTTAATATATGCCTACTATAGGGAACATTTTCTCACAAACTACTGGAGACAGAGAGGTAAAAATTTTACTGTATGTGCATTCATATGTTACAACAATACTGAAACAACAGTTTATTGTCAAAGTATTTTCTTACAGAGATATTGTACATTTATTTTTAAGTAAATTTTTTCCATCGCTTTTTACTAGACTATCACCCCTAAGTCTTTTTTAAATCAAGTAATTAAAAAATCGTTGTTTCAGTATGTAATAGGGACCTATGTCACTACGTCATAAAAATTTCAGACTTCTAGGTTGACCAGTACCTGAGATAATGTTCCTAGATGAAGTAAAAAGTAAACTTACGGGAAACGGAGAAAGAAGATTAAAACATTCCTGATCCGTAGCTAATACCCCCTTCACAGTCTTCATAATCATCTTCAAGTCTTCTTTTGGCACCCCTCTGCACCTGTCTTGCTTTTTTCACTAATGTCTTGATTATATTATCAGCATGCCTTAGTCTGTGCTGATCTAAAAAGAACATAGCACGTACCGTACGGGAACCAACACACATACCCAACTTTTGAAGTTTAGTTATATTTAGTTATATTTCCAAGATTGAAGGTTGCCACAGCATCATACACACCAAAATGTAGTGTATTAATTCCGACAAACACTGTTTTTGGGAGACGATGCCATATCACACTATTCAAGCACTCGTTGGGGTTCTGCGTTTTTCCGTGAAGACATTTCATCAGAAGACTTCTGTCAGCCAGATCTCTGAAAATGGGCTTTATTTCTGCCATGATGGCTGATGGTAGACTGTGGTGGTGAATGTATTTCTCTCCTGTTGTTAGTCCCCTATTGTATTTACACCAGCTGTTTTCACCTTTGGGGCACAAACCATGTTGTGGATGCTCATCCGTGGATGCGGTGTGGAAATATAAAGCCCATATAGCTCTTCTCATTTCTTCAAGATTGCCTGTATTTTGCCTGATTGCAAGGCCATAGCAGTTCTGAATGTGATCTATTATGGAATCAGTCAATCTTCCTCTGCCATCCAAGGTTTTCCCATCATCTAGTTTTTTCCCTTTCATAACTGATTTTAACCTTCTCAGCCTGGCACCCATTCTCTTCTGCACATGTCCTATACATTCAAGTTCGCTTATATTTACACTGTTCCCATATGGTTTGCTTTCCAAAACTTCTTTGAATGCTTTAGAGTCACCATCTCCCAGATATTTGACATAGCGAACATTATACCACTGTGAAGAGCGATGAAAAATTTTCTTCACCCCAGCAACCTCCATGCCACCACTACTACCATAATAATTAGCAATACAGTCATCACTGTGTTCATTTTTCAGCCTGCCTGTGCACCTACAGTATTTAGACATTATTGCAACATCAATAACCTTGCCAGTATCAACACTAGTTGCTGTTACAACACCATTGTTGGAGGTGTGGCCCCTTTTCTGCCACGTGCCATCAAACGCCACTGTGAGGTCACGACTGCCGTCATTTTCTTCCACTGCTTCTTCCACAGCAACCTGCATTGACTTCTGTGCTACATCTTCAACTGCAGATCCTAGTACATAATTGTAAGCTTCAAACTTTGAAGGTGCACTTGGAAGATTTAGAACACCACATAGCATATCACCAGCTGCTTTGCCCTTACCAATTGCTCGCAATCCATAAACTAACCTAATATTTACACTATAAAGTTCAGTTTTCTTGTATCCATTATTTACAGTTACTGAAACCGAACTTGGAAACTTACAGCTGTATTTACAAACACTGCATATTAAATTAAACTGGGCAGCCAGGCCAACATGGGATTCTACTTTCAGAGAAACGTTTCCATGACATTTTTCGCAGCACAAACTGTTTTCAAGAGCTTCACACAATATATTCGTATCAATGAGTTCAAAAACTTCATTCCCTCTATCAAGTAAATTATATTTCTCTTCCAAATCTCTTAGTTTTTTATGAGAAGCACTGTTTTCATTTGGTGTAAGCTCGTTCGGCAAATCAGTAATAAGTGGATTCACATTTTCCAACAGTGATGATGATGAACTGCTTTGCTTTGCTAATGAATCATTATTTCTTTTCTTTTGCCAGTTCACACGCTTTTTAAATACTTTTGCTTTAGCTCTAGGCATTTTCACTGCGAAAAATGAAGCACTAAATACGAAATAACTCAACAACAACTACTTTCTTATATCACACTGTTTACAAAACAGTCCCGCCACAAAGTCAAAGAGTAACTTGAGGAAACCAGAGAGAAACATTTTCGGGCAACTAGTGTATAAATAGTCGCTGGAAACCGGGATATTTGAATTCATGTCACTTTAAAGGTACTGCCAAAAAGTTCATGGTCAGCCACGAGAGACGTGTATAACTAAAGGGCAATACCCGCTCTCACAAATATATAAAAATAAAATAGTTATAATTGTAGTAGAGCTATGTATGATACGTCATTTTAAAGAGGAAACATGGCAGAATATAATACGCCAATAAAAAAAAATTCGATTTTTTAACCCAAAATCCGATTCCGTATCCCCTTAATTCCGATGCAATTCCTATGTTTCATCGTCAATACGAAGGTCAGAGGGATACAGTAAACCTGAAGTGAAGCATCGGAATCTATAACTAGTGTCACAGAAATGGTTCAAAACATAGACAGTAAGAAGAGCCAGTCTTCATGTACTTGAGTCGGCATTGTGCCTTTTGTATTTAATTCTGATGCAATTTCTGTGTTTCCTCGTCAATAAGAAGGTCAGAGGGATACAGTAAACCTGAAGTGAAGCATCGGAATCTATAACTAGTGTCACAGAAATGTTTTAATCATAGACAGTAAGAAGAGCCAGTCTTCTTGTACTTGAGTCGACATTGTGCCTTTTGTATTTAATTCCGATGCAATTTATGTGTTTCTTTGTTAATAAGAAGGTCAGAGGGATTCAGTAAACCTAAAGTCAAGCATCGGAATCTATAACTAGTGTAACACGAATGGTTCAAACATAGACAGTAAGAAGAGTCAGTCTTTTTGTACTTAAGTCGGCATTGTGACATTTGTATTTAATTCCGATGCAATTTCTGTGTTTCATCGTCAATACGAAGGTCAGAGGGATACAGTAAACCTGAAGTGAAGCATCGGAATCTATAACTAGTGTCACAGGAATGGTTCAAACCGTAGACAGTAAGATGAGTTAGTGTTCTTGTACTGAAGACGGCATTGTGCCTTTTGTATTTAATCCGATGCAATTTCTGTGTTTCATCGTCAACAAGAAGGTCAGAGGGATACAATAAACCTGAAGTGAAGCATCGGAATCTATAACCAGTGTCACAGGAATGGTTCAAAACATAGACAGTAAGAGAATCAGTCTTCTTGTACTTAAGTCGGCATTGTGCCTTTTGTATATAATTCCGATGCAATATCTGTGTTTCATCGTCAATAAGAAGGTCAGCTGGACACAGTTACCTGAAGCGAATCATTAGAATCTATAACTAATGTCACCGGAATGGTAGAAAACATTGACAGTAAGAAGAGTCAGTCTTCTTGTACTTAAGTCGGCATTGTGCCTTTTGTATTTAATTAAGATGCAATTTCTGTGTTTCATCGTCAATAAGGAGGTCAGAGGGATACAGAAAACCAGAAGTGAAGCATCGGAATCTAAAACTAGTGTCACAGGAATGGTTCAAAACAAAGACATTTGGAAGAGTCAGTCTTCTTATTCTTATGTCGGCATTGTGCCTTTTGTATTTAATTCCGATGCAATTTCTGTGCTTCATAGTCAATAAGAAGGTCAGAGAGATACAGTGAAACTGAAGTGAAGCATGGGAGCTTATAACTAGTGTCACAGGAATGGTGCAAATCATAGACAGCAAGAAGAGTCAGTCTTCTTGTACTTAAGTCGCCATTGTACCTTTTGTATTTAATTAAGATTTAATTTCTGTGTTTCATCGTCAATAATAAGGTCAGAGGGATACAGTAAACCTGAAGTGAAGCATCGGAATCTATAACTAGTGTCACAGGAATGGTTCAAAAATATAGACAGTAAGAAGAGTCTATCTTCTTGTACTTAAGTCGGCATTGTGCATTTTGTATTTAATTAAGATGCAATTTCTGTGTTTCATCGTCAATAGGAAGGTGGAAGGGATACAGTAAACCTGAAGTGAAGCATCGGAATCTACAACTAGTGTCACAGGAATGGTTCAAAACATAGACAGTAAGAAGAGTCAGTCTTCTTGTACATAAGTCGGCATTGTGCCTTTTGTATATAATTCTGATTCAATTTCTGTGTTTCATCGTCAATAAGAAGCTCAAAGGCATACAATAAACCTGAAGTGAAGCATCGAAATCAATAACTAGTGTCACAGTTATGGTTCAAAACATAGACAGTAAGAAGAGTTAGTTTTCTTGTACTTAAGTCGGCATTGTGCCTTTTGTATTTAATTCCGATGCTATTTATGTGTTTCATCGTCAATAATAAGGTCAGAGGGATACAGTAAACCTGAAGTGAAGCATCGGAATCTATAACTAGTGTCACAGGAATGGTTCAAAACATAGACAGTAAGAAGAGCCAGTCTTCTTGTACTTGGGTCGACATTGTGCCTTTTGTATTTAATTCGGATGCAACTTCTGTGTTTCATCGTCAATAAGAGTGTCAGACGGATACAGTAAACCTGAAGTAAAGCATCGGAATCCATAACTAGTGTCACAGGAATGGTTCAAAAGATAGACAGTAGGAAGAGTAAGTCTTCTTGTACTTATTTCGGCATTGTGCCTTTTGTATTTAATTAAGATTTAATTTCTGTGTTTCATCGTGTAATTGGAAGGTGAAAGGGATACAGTAAACCTGAAGTGAAGCATCTGAATCTATAACTAGTGTCACAGGAATTGTTCAAAACATAGACAGTAAGAAGAGTCAGTTTTTTTGTACATAAGTCACCATTGTGCCTTTTGTATTTAATTCCGATGCAATTTCTGTGTTTTATCGTCAATAAGATGGTCACAGGGATACAGTAAACCTGAAGTGAGATATCGGAATCTATAACTAGTGTCACAGGAATGGTTCAAACCATAGACAGTAAGATGAGTTAGTGTTCTTGTACTGAAGTCGGCATTGTGCCTTTGGAATTTAATTAAGATGCTATTTCTGTGTTTCATCGTCTATAGGAAGGTCAGAGGGATACAGTAAACCTGAAGCGAAGCATCGGAATCTATAACTAGTGTCACAGGAATGGTTCAAACCTTAGACAGTAAGAAGAGTCAGTGTTCCTGTACTGAAGTTGGCATTGTGCCTTTTGTATTTAATTAAGATGCAATTTATGTGTTTCATCGTCAATAATAAGGTCAGAGGGATACAGTAAACCTGAAGTGAAGCATCGGAATCTATAACTAGTGTCACAGGAATGGTTCAAAACATAGACAGTAAGAAGAGTCAGTTTTCTTGTACATAAGTCGGCATTGCGCCTTTTGTATTTGAGTCCGATGCAATTTCTGTGTTTCATCGTCAATAAGGAGGTCACAGGGATACAATAAACCCGAAGTGAAGCATCGGAATCTATAACTAGTGTCACAGGAATGGTTCAAAAGATAGACAGTAGGAAGAGTCAGTCTTCGTGTACTTAATTCGGCATTGTGCCTTTTGTATTTAATTAAGATGCAATTTCTGTGTTTCATCGTCAATAAGAAGCTCAGAGGGATACAGTAAACCCGAAGTGAAACATCGGAATCAATAGGTAGTGTCACAGGTATGGTTCAAATCATAGCCAGTTCGAAGAGTTAGTTTTCTTGTACTTAAGTCGGCATTGTGCCTTATGTATTTAATTCCGATGCAATTCCTATGTTTCATCGTCAATACGAAGGTCAGAGGGATACAGTAAACCTGAAGTGAAGCATCGGAATCTATAACTAGTGTCACAGGAATAACTAGTGTCACAGAAATGGTTCAAAACATAGACAGTAAGAAGGGTCAGTCTTCTTGTACTTAAGTCGGCATTGTGCCTTTTGTATTTAATTACGATGCAATATCTGTGTTTCTTCGTCCTTACGAATGTCAGAGGGATACAGTAAAACTGAAGTGAAGCATCGGAATCTATAACTAGTGTCACAGAAATGGTTCAAAACATAGACAGTAAGAAGAGCCAGTCTTCTTGTACGTGAGTCAGCATTGTGCCTTTTGTATTTAATTAGGATGCAATTTCTGTGTTTCATCGTCAATAGGAAGGTCAGAGGGATACAGTAAACCTGAAGTGAAGCATCGAAATCTATAACTAGTGTCACAGGAATGGTTCAAATCATAGACAGTAAGAAGACCCATTCTTCTTGTACTTAAGTCGGCATTGTGCCTTTTGTATTTAATTCCGATGCAATTTACGTGTTTCATCGTGAATAAGAAGGTCAGAGGGATACAGTGAACATGAAGTGAAGCATCGGAATCTATAACTAGTGTCACAGGAATGGTTCAAAACATAGACAGTAAGAAGAGTCAGTTTTCTTGTACATAAGTCGGCATTGTGCCTTTTGTATTTAAGTCCGATGCAATTTCTGTGTTTCATCGTCAATAAGGAGGTCACAGGGATACAATAAACCCTAAGTGAAGCATCGGAATCTATAACTAGTGTCACAGGAATGGTTCAAAAGATAGACAGTAGGAAGAGTCAGTCTTCGTGTACTTAATTCGGCATTGTGCCTTTTGTATTTAATTAAGATGCAATTTCTGTGTTTCATCGTCAATAGGAAGGTGATAGGCATACAGTAAACCTGAAGTGAAGCATCGGAATCCATAACTAGTGTCACAGGAATGGTTCAAAACATAGGCAGTAAGAAGAGTCAGTCTTTTTGTACTTAAGTCGGCATTGTGCCTTTTGTATATAATTCCGATGCAATTTCTGTGTTTCATCGTCAATAAGAAGCTCAGAGGGATACAGTAAACCTGAAGTGAAACATCGGAATCAATAGGTAGTGTCACAGGTATGGTTCAAATCATAGCCAGTTCGAAGAGTTAGTTTTCTTGTACTTAAGTCGGCATTGTGCTTTATGTATTTAATTCCGATGCAATTCCTATGTTTCATCGTCAATACGAAGGTCAGAGGGATACAGTAAACCTGAAGTGAAGCATCGGAATCTATAACTAGTGTCACAGAAATGGTTCAAAACATAGACAGTAAGAATAGCCAGTCTTCATGTACTTGAGTCGGCATTGTGCCTTTTGTATTTAATTCTGATGCAATTTCTGTGTTTCCTCGTCAATAAGAAGGTCAGAGGGATACAGTAAACCTGAAGTGAAGCATCGGAATCTATAACTAGTGTCACAGAAATGGTTTAAATCATAGACAGTAAGAAGAGCCAGTCTTCTTGTACTTGAGTCGGCATTGTGCCTTTTGTATTTAATTCCGATGCAATTTATGTGTTTGTTTGTTAATAAGATGGTCAGAGGGATTCAGTAAACCTAAAGTCAAGCATCGGAATCTATAAATAGTGTAACACGAATGGTTCAAACATAGACAGTAAGAAGAGTCAGTCTTTTTGTACTGAAGTCGGCATTGTGACATTTGTATTTAATTCCGATGCAATTTCTGTGTTTCATCGTCAATACGAAGGTCAGAGGGATACAGTAAACCTGAAGTGAAGCATCGGAATCTATAACTAGTGTCACAGGAATGGTTCAAACCGTAGACAGTAAGATGAGTTAGTGTTCTTGTACTGAAGACGGCATTGTGCCTTTTGTATTTATTCCGATGCAATTTCTGTGTTTCATCGTCAACAAGAAGGTCAGAGGGATACAATAAACCTGAAGTGAAGCATCGGAATCTATAACCAGTGTCACAGGAATGGTTCAAAACATAGACAGTAAGAGAATCAGTCTTCTTGTACTTAAGTCGGCATTGTGCCTTTTGTATATAATTCCGATGCAATTTCTGTGTTTCATCGTCAATAAGAAGGTCAGCTGGACACAGTTACCTGAAGTGAATCATTAGAATCTATAACTAATGTCACCGGAATGGTAGAAAACATTGACAGTAAGAAGAGTCAGTCTTCTTGTACTTAAGTCGGCATTGTGCCTTTTGTATTTAATTAAGATGCAATTTCTGTGTTTCATCGTCAATAAGGAGGTCAGAGGGATACAGAAAACCTGAAGTGAAGCATCGGAATCTAAAACTAGTGTCACAGGAATGGTTCAAAACAAAGACATTTGGAAGAGTCAGTCTTCTTGTACTTAAGTCGGCATTGTACCTTTTGTATTTAATTAAGATTTAATTTCTGTGTTTCATCGTCAATAATAAGGTCAGAGGGATACAGTAAACCTGAAGTGAAGCATCGGAATCTATAACTAGTGACACAGGAATGGTTCAAAAATATAGACAGTAAGAAGAGTCTATCTTCTTGTATTTAAGTCGGCATTGTGCATTTTGTATTTAATTAAGATGCAATTTCTGTGTTTCATCGTCAATAGGAAGGTGGAAGGGATACAGTAAACCTGAAGTGAAGCATCGGAATCTATAACTAGTGTCACAGGAATAGTTCAAAACATAGACAGTTAGAAGAGTCAGTCTTCTTGTACATAAGTCGGCATTGTGCCTTTTGTATATAATTCCGATTCAATTTCTGTGTTTCATCGTCAATAAGAAGGTCAGAGGGATACAGTAATCCTGAAGTGAAGCATCGGAATCTATAACTAGTGTCACAGGAATGGTTCAAGGCATTGACAGTAAGAAGAGTCAGTCTTCTCTACTTAAGTCGGCATGGTGCCTTTTGTATGTAATTCCGATGCAATTTCTGTGTTTCATCGTCAATAAGAAGCTCACAGGGATACAGTAAAACTGAAGTGAAGCATCGGAATCTATAACTAGTGTCACAGGAATGGTTCAAAAAATGGACAGTAAGAAGGGTCAGTCTTCTTATACTTAAGTCGGCATTGGGCCTTTTGCATTTATTTCCGATGCAATATCTGTGTTTCTTCGTCAATAAGAAGGTCAGAGGGATACAGTAAACCTGAAGTGAAGCATCGGAATCGATAACTAGTGTCACAGGAATGGTTCAAAACATAGACAGTAAGAAGAGTCAGTTTTCTTGTACTTAAGTCGGCATTGTGCCTTTTGTATTTAATTCCGATGCAATTTCTGTGTTTCATCGTCAATAAGGTCACAGGGATACAGTAAACCTGAAATGAAGCATCAGAATCTATAACTAGTGTCACAGGAATGGTTCAAAGCATAAACAGTAAAAAGAGTCAGCTTACTTGTACTTAGGTCGGCAGTGTGTCTTTTGTATTTAATTTCCATATAATTTACGTAATTCATCGTCAATAAGTAGGTCAGAGGGATACAGTAAACCTGAAGTGTGGCATCGGAATCTGTAACTAGTGTCACAGGAATGGTTCAAACCATAGACAGTAAGATGAGTTAGTGTTCTTGTACTGAAGACGGCATTGTTCCTTTTGTATTTAATTCCGATGCAATTTCTGTGTTTCATCGTCAACAAGAAGGTCAGAGGGATACAGTGAAACTGAAGTGAAGCATGGGAGCCTATAACTAGTGTCACAGGAATGGTGCAAATCATAGACAGCAAGAAGAGTCAGTCTTCTTGTACTTAAGTCGGCATTGTGCCTTTTGTATATAATTCCGATGCAATTTCTGTGTTTCATCGTCAATAAGAAGGTCAGCTGGACACAGTTACCTGATGTGAATCATCAGAATCTATAACTAATGTCACCGGAATCGTAGAAAGCATTGACAGTAAGAAGAGTCAGTCTTCTTGTACTTAAGTCGGCATTGTGCCTTTTGTATTTAATTAAGATGCAATTTCTGTGTTTCATCGTCAATAAGGAGGTCAGAGGGATACGGAAAACCTGAAGTGAAGCATCGGAATCTAAAACTAGTGTCACAGGAATGGTTCAAAACAAAGACATTTGGAAGTGTCAGTCTTCTTATTCTTATGTCGGCATTGTGCCTTTTGTATTTAATTCCGATGCAATTTCTGTGCTTCATCGTCAATAAGAAGGTCAGAGAGATACAGTGAAACTGAAGTGAAGCATCGGAATCTATAACTAATGTCACCGGAATGGTAGAAAACATTGACAGTAAGAAGAGTCAGTCTTCTTGTACTTAAGTCGGCATTGTGCCTTTTCTATTTAACACTCTCTGTACCAGGCCTATTTTATGCACCCGTCCCTAGAAACCGGGCAATTTTACCAATATTAAAAAAATTACTGCATCAAATCTACTGTTTGGATTGTGGCAAATTTGGTACCATCTTGAAGCTGCACATTTCTACTTTAATTCTGAGTGAAAGAAACTACTTTACAATGCACAGCTTTAAGGTACAGTTATAGAAATCACTTAGATGTTTTAAGAATTTAGAAAAAGTCATACGAATAAGGGAATACAATTGTGATTTATTTTTAACCAAAATTGTGGCACTACATTACATGTTTCTGATAGTATACAGTATTACATATAAATTTCACACAGAATCATATTGTTTTTTAGTGTGGAAAATTTTAAAGCAAGGTTCCAGGCAGAGTGCAACGCCACACTGTTCACATTCGTATCGTGTCTCTTTGCGAGAAGCCTTGCCACTCTGTTTCTTGCTCCTGGAACTGCACACGTGACACACACGAGCAGCATACTTCTTAGTAGTTGCAGGTATGTGCTGCAAAAAATGTCTCTTTGTTAGCCGACCTACAGTTCCTTCATTTCTTGGAATGAATTCAAGTGTGTCGTCTTCAACAAGCTGAACTGCAAGCACTGTTATAAAGTCTGTTATTGTAATTTTCTTCCTGTGCACTGCATTGTACAGCCAAAATGCATTTGATACTCCCATAAGCAGCAAATGGAAATATAATTTTCGCCACCATTTCACAGTTCTGTGCTGGAACGGATTGTACTGCAGGCGTTGGTCTCCAATATCCACTCCAATTTTATTGAGGTTGTAATCAAGTACCTGAAGTGGTTTCAATACTACAGACCCATTTCTCTTAGTATGCGTACCAAATGTTGCTTGATGCCTTGTAGACAATGTATACACATCTCTCTTATCTTTCCACTTCATTGCCAATACATTATCTTTACGCCGAAAAGACATTTCGCCCTTTTTCAGCTTAGCAGATACTAAATCTTTAGGCAATCCTTTCCTGGATTTGTTCACAGTACCAACAGCTCCAGTGCCTTTCTCTGCCAGTTGCTGAAATAGCTCTGGACTGGAATAAAATCGATCTAAATACACAGTGTGGCCTTTGTTCAGCAAGCTGCTGTCAGACAACAATCGCAAAATAACCGCAGACGAAGAATTGTCAACAATATGCTTACCAGCATAAACTTCAAAATTTACAACATAGCCACTACTGGCTTCAGCAACAGCATATACTTTCAGTCCATACTTATGAGGCTTATTTTGCATGTAAACACGGAAACTCACACGACCTCGAAATGGGCAAATTCCTTCATCAATTGTCACTTTTTCTGAGGGACAATATGCCTGGATACATCGCTCCTTCAAATTATTATAATATGGCAAAACTTTGTAAAGTGGATGAAATCCATCTTCGCCTGGTTTTTTCTGATTTGAATTGTCAACAAGATGCAAGCATGACAGTATCTGAGTGAAACGCAAACGGCTCATGACATGGGGACAAAAGTTACAACTAAGAACAGGATTAGTGCTCCAATGGTCCGCAATTTTGGTCTTTTTCGAAACACACATGTGGAAAATAATACCCAAGAAACGCCTCATCTCACTTATAGTCACTGGCTTCCACGAACTCAAAACTGAATGGGGCTTCAGATTATTTCCTCTTCTTTTCTTCTGTATTGTCTGTGATGCATACAAATTTGTCTGTCTCTTGAGTTCATTTACGTCACTGTCAGTAAGGAACACTTTACTGCAATCCAGTACAGAACTCGACTCATCAATATCCACTAGTATCTGCCTGGGTGTCGTGTTGACAGGCAGAGGTCGGTAGGTGTCAACTGCAGTCCACTCACTGTCTTTCGGATACGGCACAGCTGCTGGATTTGAAGCAACACCTTCAACATCATTCTCGTCTTCATCTGAAGACAAACTGTCATCAATCTCGTCTTCTAAAAAGAATATCACATTATGTGTAACTACATACATCGTTTACACATGTTCAACAGATATGTGCGTACTGCACAATTACGTGGAAAATTCGGAAATACGTACCTTCAAACACACCATTGCATTCAGAATCGTCTGAATCACTCTCTACATTATCCAGAGTGTCGCTATGATTGATCAAATCCGCAATTTCTGCGTCTGATAAACCGCGCCGAAACATGATGACAAACAACTGAATGATATACAGACTGAGAACGCAAAGATAAGTTTTAACATGAATTACAGCGCTGCCGTGACATCTATGGACGCATTTTGTTAATAAACATCTGAAAAACGTATAGCGCTGGCCAAACCCGTAGAAATAACGTTGCAGTGTTTTGAATGAAATTAAATGTAGCGGCCCGTAAATTTTACGGGCTTGGTGATTTTCGCGCGATCCCAGGCCCGTAAATTTTACGGGCTTGGCGCTTAGAGTGTTAATTAAGATGCAATTTCTGTGTTTCATCGTCAATAAGGAGGTCAGAGGGATACAGAAAACCTGAAGTGAAGCATCGGAATCTAAAACTAGTGTCACAGGAATGGTTCAAAAGAAAGACATTAGGAAGAGTCAGTCTTCTTATTCTTATGTCGGCATTGTGCCTTTTGTATTTAATTCCGATGCAATTCTGCGCTTCATTGTCAATAAGAAGGTCAGAGAGATACAGTGAAACTGAAGTGAAGCATGGGAGCCTATAACTAGTGTCACAGGAATGGTGCAAATCATAGACAGCAAGGAGAGTCAGTCTTCTTCTACTTAAGTCGGCATTGTGCATTTTGTATTTAATTAAGATGCAATTTCTGTGTTTCATCGTCAATAGGAAGGTGAAAGGGATACAGTAAACCTGAAGTGAAGCATCGGAATCTATAACTAGTGTCACAGGAATGGTTCAAATCATAGACAGTAAGAAGAGTCAGTCTTCTTGTACATAAGTCGCGATTGTGCATTTTGTATATAATTCCGATTCAATTTCTGTGTTTCATCGTCAATAAGAAGCTCAAAGGCATACAGTAAACCTAAAGTGAAGCATCGAAATCAATAACTAGTGTCACAGGTATGGTTCAAAACATAGACAGTTAGAAGAGTTAGTTTTCTTGTACTTAAGCCGTCATTGTGCTTTTGTATTTAATTCCGATGCAATTTCTGTGTTTCATCGTCAATAAGAAGGTCAGAGGGATACAGTAATCTTGAAGTGAAGCATCGGAATGCATAACTAGTGTCACAGGAATGGTTCAAGGCATTGACAGTAAGAAGAGTCATTCTTCTCTACTTAAGTCGGCATTGTGCCTTTTGTATATAATTCCGATGCAATTTCTGTGTTTCATCGTCAATAAGAAGCTCACAGGGATACAGTAAAACTGAAGTGAAGCATCGGAATCTATAACTAGTGTCACAGGAATGGTTCAAAACATAGACAGTAAGAAGAGACACTCTTTTTGTACTTAAGTCGGCTTTGTGCCTTTTGTATTTAATTCCGATGCAATTTCTGTGTTTCATTGTCAATACGAAGGTCAGAGGGATACAGTAAACCTGAAGTGAAGCATCGGAATCTATAACTAGTGTCACAGGAATGGTTCAGAACATAGACAGTAAGAAGAGTCAGTCTCCTTGTACTTAAGTCGGCATTGTGCCTTTTGTATTTAATTCCGATGCAATATCTGTGTTTCTTCGTCATTCAGAAGGTCAGAGGGATACAGTAAACCTGAAGTGAAGCATCGGAATCTATAACTCGTGTCACAGAAATGGTTCAAAACATAGACAGTAAGAGGAGCCAGTCTTCTTGTACTTGAGTCGGCATTGTGGCTTTTGTATTTAATTCCGATGCAATTTCTGTGTTTCATCGTCAATAAGAAGGTCAGAGGGATACAGTAAACCTGAAGTGAAGCTTCGGAATCTATAACAAGTGTCACAGGAGTGGTTCAAAACATAGACAGTAAGAAGAGGCATTCTTCTTGTAGTTAAGTCGCCATTGTGCCTTTTGTATTTAAATAAGATTTAATTTCTGTGTTTCTTCGTCAATAAGAAGCTCAGAGGGATACAGTAAACCTGAGGTGAAGCATCGGAATCAATAACTAGTATCACAGGTATGGTTCAAAACATAGACAGTAAGAGGAGTTAGTTTTCTTGTACTTAAGTCGGCATTGTGCCTTTTGTGTTTAATTCCGATGCAATTTTCTGTGTCTCATCGTCAATAAGAAGGTCAGAGGGATGCAGTAAAACTGAAGTGAAGCATGGGAACCTATAACTGGTGTCACAGGAATGGTTCAAATCATAGACAGTAAGAAGAGTCAGTTTTCTTGTACTTAAGTCGGCATTTTGCCTTTTGTATTTAATTTTGATGCAATTTCTGTGCTTCATCGTCAATAGGAAGGTCAGCTTTATACAGTGAACCTGAAGTGAAGCATCGGAATCCATAACTAGTGTCACAGGAATGGTTGAGAGCATAGACAGTAAGAAGCGCCAGTCTTCTTGTACTTGAGTCGGCATTGAGCCTTTTGTATTTAATTCCGATGAATTTTCTGTGTTTGATCGTCAATACGAAGGTCAGAGGGATACAGTAAACCTGAAGTAAAGCAACGGAATCTATAACTAGTGTCACAGGAATGGTTGAAAACATTGACAGTAAGAAGAGTCAGTCTCCTTCTACTTAAGTCGGCATTGTGCCTTTTGTATATAATTCCGATGCAATTTTTGTGTTTCATCGTCAATAAGAAGGTCAGCTGGACACAGTTACCTGAAGTGAATCATTAGAATCTATAACTAATGTCACCGGAATGGTAGAAAACATTGACAGTAAGAAGAGTCAGTCTTCTTGTACTTAAGTCGGCATTGTGCCTTTTGTATTTAATTAAGATGCAATTTCTGTGTTTCATCGTCAATAAGGAGGTCAGAGGGATACAGAAAACCTGAAGTGAAGCATCGGAATCTAAAACTAGTGTCACAGGAATGGTTCAAAACAAAGACATTTGGAAGAGTCAGTCTTCTTATTCTTATGTCGGCATTGTGCCTTTTGTATTTAATTCCGATGCAATTTCTGTGCTTCATCGTCAATAAGAAGGTCAGAGAGATACAGTGAAACTGAAGTGAAGCATGGGAGCCTATAATTAGTGTCACAGGAATGGTGCAAATCATAGACAGCAAGAAGAGTCAGTCTTCTTGTACTTAAGTCGGCATTGTACCTTTTGTATTTAATTAAGATTTAATTTCTGTGTTTCATCGTCAATAATAAGGTCAGAGGGATACAGTAAACCTGAAGTGAAGCATCGGAATCTATAACTAGTGTCACAGGAATGGTTCAAAAATATAGACAGTAAGAAGAGTCTATCTTCTTGTACTAAAGTCGGCATTGTGCATTTTGTATTTAATTAAGATGCAATTTCTGTGTTTCATCGTCAATAGGAAGGTGAAAGGGATACAGTAAACCTGAAGTGAAGCATCGGAATCTATAACTAGTGTCACAGGAATAGTTCAAGGCATTGACAGTAAGAAGAGTCAGTCTTCTCTACTTAAGTCGGCATGGTGCCTTTTGTATATAATTCCGATGCAATTTCTGTGTTTCATCGTCAATAAGAAGCTCACAGGGATACAGTAAAACTGAAGTGAAGCATCGGAATCTATAACTAGTGTCACAGGAATGGTTCAAAGAATGGACAGTAAGAAGAGACACTCTTTTTGTACTTAATTCGGCATTGTGCCTTTTGTATTTAATTCCGATGCAATTTCTGTGTTTCATCGTCAATACGAAGGTCAGAGGGATACAGTAAACCTGAAGTGAAGCATCGGAATCTATAACTAGTGTCACAGGAATGGTTCAAATCATAGACAGTAAGAAGAGTCATTGTTTTTGTACTGAAGTCGGCATTGTGCCTTTTGTATTTAATTCCGATGAATTTTCTGTGTTTGATCGTCAATAAGACGGTCCGAGGGATACAGTAAACCTGAAGTGAAGCATCGGAATCGATAACTAGTGTCACAGGAATGGTTCAAAACATAGACAGTAAGAAGAGTCAGTTTTCTTGTACTTAAGTCGGCATTGTGCCTTTTCTATTTAATTAAGATGCAATTTCTGTGTTTCATCGTCAATAAGGAGGTCAGAGGGATACAGAAAACCTGAAGTGAAGCATCGGAATCTAAAACTAGTGTCACAGGAATGGTTCAAAAGAAAGACATTAGGAAGAGTCAGTCTTCTTATTCTTATGTCGGCATTGTGCCTTTTGTATTTAATTCCGATGCAATTTCTGTGCTTCATTGTCAATAAGAAGGTCAGAGAGATACAGTGAAACTGAAGTGAAGCATGGGAGCCTATAACTAGTGTCACAGGAATGGTGCAAATCATAGACAGCAAGGAGAGTCAGTCTTCTTCTACTTAAGTCGGCATTGTGCCTTTTGTATTTAATTAAGATTTAATTTCTGTGTTTCATCGTCAATAATAAGGTCAGAAGGATACAGTAAACCTGAAGTGAAGCATCGGAATCTATAACTAGTGTCACAGGAATTGTTCAAAAATATAGACAGTAAGAAGAGTCTATCTTCTTGTACTTAAGTCGGCATTGTGCATTTTGTATTTAATTAAGATGCAATTTCTGTGTTTCATCGTCAATAGGAAGGTGAAAGGGATACAGTAAACCTGAAGTGAAGCATCGGAATCTATAACTAGTGTCACAGGAATGGTTCAAAACATAGACAGTAAGAAGAGTCAGTCTTCTTGTACATAAGTCGGCATTGTGCATTTTGTATATAATTCCGATTCAATTTCTGTGTTTCATCGTCAATAAGAAGCTCAAAGGCATACAGTAAACCTAAAGTGAAGCATCGAAATCAATAACTAGTGTCACAGGTATGGTTCAAAACATAGACAGTTAGAAGAGTTAGTTTTCTTGTACTTAAGTCGTCATTGTGCCTTTTGTATTTAATTCCGATGCAATTTCGGTGTTTCATCGTCAATAAGAAGGTCAGAGGGATACAGTAATCTTGAAGTGAAGCATCGGAATGCATAACTAGTGTCACAGGAATGGTTCAAGGCATTGACAGTAAGAAGAGTCAGTCTTCTCTACTTAAGTCGGCATTGTGCCTTTTGTATATAATTCCGATGCAATTTCTGTGTTTCATCGTCAATAAGAAGCTCACAGGGATACAGTAAAACTGAAGTGAAGCATCGGAATCTATAACTAGTGTCACAGGAATGGTTCAAAACATAGACAGTAAGAAGAGACACTCTTTTTGTACTTAAGTCGGCATTGTGCCTTTTGTATTTAATTCCGATGCAATTTCTGTGTTTCATTGTCAATACGAAGGTCAGAGGGATACAGTAAACCTGAAGTGAAGCATCGGAATCTATAACTAGTGTCACAGGAATGGTTCAGAACATAGACAGTAAGAAGAGTTAGTGTTCTTGTACTGAAGTCGGCATTGTGCCTTTTGTATTTAATTAAGATACAATTTATGAGTTTCATCGTCAATAATAAGGTCAGGGGGATACAGTAAACCTGAAGTGAAGCATCGGAATCTTTAAATAGTATATCAGGAATGTTTCAAAACATAGACAGTAAGAAGAGTCAGTCTTCTTGTACTTAAGTCGGCATTGAGCCTTTCATATATGATTCCGAAGCAATTTCTCTGTTTCATCGTCAATAAGAAGGTCAGCTGGATACAGTTACCTGAGGTGAATCATCGGAATCTATAACTAATGTCACCGGAATGGTAGAAAACATTGACAGTAAGAAGAGTCAGTCTCCTTGTACTTAAGTCGGCATTGTGCCTTTTGTATTTAATTCCGATGCAATATCTGTGTTTCTTCGTCATTCAGAAGGTCAGAGGGATACAGTAAACCTGAAGTGAAGCTTCGGAATCTATAACAAGTGTCACAGGAGTGGTTCAAAACATAGACAGTAAGAAGAGGCATTCTTCTTGTAGTTAAGTCGCCATTGTGCCTTTTGTATTTAAATAAGATTTAATTTCTGTGTTTCTTCGTCAATAAGAAGCTCAGAGGGATACAGTAAACCTGAGGTGAAGCATCGGAATCAATAACTAGTATCACAGCTATGGTTCAAAACATAGACAGTAAGAGGAGTTAGTTTTCTTGTACTTAAGTCGGCATTGTGCCTTTTGTGTTTAATTCAGATGCAATTTTCTGTGTCTCATCGTCAATAAGAAGGTCAGAGGGATGCAGTAAAACTGAAGTGAAGCATGGGAACCTATAACTGGTGTCACAGGAATGGTTCAAATCATAGACAGTAAGAAGAGTCAGTTTTCTTGTACTTAAGTCGGCATTTTGCCTTTTGTATTTAATTTTGATGCAATTTCTGTGCTTCATCGTCAATAGGAAGGTCAGCTGGATACAGTGAACCTGAAGTGAAGCATCGGAATCTATAACTAGTGTCACAGGAATGGTTGAGAGCATAGACAGTAAGAAGAGCCAGTCTTCTTGTACTTGAGTCGGCATTGAGCCTTTTGTATTTAATTCCGATGAATTTTCTGTGTTTGATCGTCAATACGAAGGTCAGAGGGATACAGTAAACCTGAAGTAAAGCAACGGAATCTATAACTAGTGTCACAGGAATGGTTCAAAACATTGACAGTAAGAAGAGTCAGTCTCCTTCTACTTAAGTCGGCATTGTGCCTTTTGTATATAATTCCGATGCAATTTCTGTGTTTCATCGTCAATAAGAAGGTCAGCTGGACACAGTTACCTGAAGTGAATCATTAGAATCTATAACTAATGTCACCGGAATGGTAGAAAACATTGACAGTAAGAAGAGTCAGTCTTCTTGTACTTAAGTCGGCATTGTGCTTTTTGTATTTAATTAAGATGCAATTTCTGTGTTTCATCGTCAATAAGGAGGTCAGAGGGATACAGAAAACCTGAAGTGAAGCATCGGAATCTAAAACTAGTGTCACAGGAATGGTTCAAAACAAAGACACTTGGAAGAGTCAGTCTTCTTATTCTTATGTCGGCATTGTGCCTTTTGTATTTAATTCCGATGCAATTTCTGTGCTTCATCGTCAATAAGAAGGTCAGAGAGATACAGTGAAACTGAAGTGAAGCATGGGAGCCTATAATTAGTGTCACAGGAATGGTGCAAATCATAGACAGCAAGAAGAGTCAGTCTTCTTGTACATAAGTCGGCATTGTACCTTTTGTATTTAATTAAGATTTAATTTCTGTGTTTCATCGTCAATAATAAGGTCAGAGGGATACAGTAAACCTGAAGTGAAGCATCGGAATCTATAACTAGTGTCACAGGAATGGTTCAAAAATATAGACAGTAAGAAGAGTCTATCTTCTTGTACTAAAGTCGGCATTGTGCATTTTGTATTTAATTAAGATGCAATTTCTGTGTTTCATCGTCAATAGGAAGGTGAAAGGGATACAGTAAACCTGAAGTGAAGCATCGGAACTTATAACTAGTGTCACAGGAATGGTTCAAAACATAGACAGTAAGAAGAGTCAGTCTTCTTGTACATAAGTCGGCATTGTGCCTTATGTATATAATTCCGATTCAATTTCTGTGTTTCATCGTCAATAAGAAGCTCAAAGGCATACAGTAAACCTGAAGTGAAGCATCGAAATCAATAACTAGTGTCACAGTTATGGTTCAAAACATAGACACTAAGAAGAGTTAGTTTTCTTGTACTTAAGTCGGCATTGTGCCTTTTGTATTTAATTCCGATGCAATTTCTGTGTTTCATCGTCAATAAGAAGGTCAGAGGGATACAGTAATCCTGAAGTGAAGCATCGGAATCTATAACTAGTGTCACAGGAATGGTTCAAGGCATTGACAGTAAGAAGAGTCAGTCTTCTCTACTTAAGTCGGCATGGTGCCTTTTGTATATAATTCCGATGCAATTTCTGTGTTTCATCGTCAATAAGAAGCTCACAGGGATACAGTAAAACTGAAGTGAAGCATCGGAATCTATAACTAGTGTCACAGGAATGGTTCAAAACATAGACAGTAAGAAGAGACACTCTTTTTGTACTTAATTCGGCATTGTGCCTTTTGTATTTAATTCCGATGCAATTTCTGTGTTTCATCGTCAATACGAAGGTCAGAGGGATACAGTAAACCTGAAGTGAAGCATCGGAATCTATAACTAGTGTCACAGGAATGGTTCAAAACATAGACAGTAAGAAGAGACACTCTTTTTGTACTTAATTCGGCATTGTGCCTTTTGTATTTAATTCCGATGCAATTTCTGTGTTTCATCGTCAATACGAAGGTCAGAGGGATACAGTAAACCTGAAGTGAAGCATTGGAATCTATAACTAGTGTCACAGGAATGGTTCAAACCATAGACAGTAAGAAGAGTTAGTGTTCTTGTACTGAAGTCGGCATTGTGCCTTTTGTATTTAATTAAGATACAATTTATGGGTTTCATCGTCAATAGTAAGGTCAGGGGGATACAGTAAACCTGAAGTGAAGCATCGGAATCTTTAAATAGTATCACAGGAATGTTAAAAACATAGACAGTAAGAAGAGTCAGTCTTCGTACTTAAGTCGGCATTGTGCCTTTCATATATGATTCCGTAGCAAATTCTGTGTTTCATCGTCAATAAGAAGGTCAGCTGGATACAGTTACCTGAGGTGAATCATCGGAATCTATAACTAATGTCACCGGAATGGTAGAAAACATTGACAGTTAGAGGAGCCAGTCTTCTTGTACTTGAGTCGGCATTGTGGCTTTTGTATTTAATTCCGATGCAATTTCTGTGTTTCATCGTCAATAAGAAGGTCAGAGGGATACAGTAAACCTGAAGTGAAGCTTCGGAATCTATAACAAGTGTCACAGGAGTGGTTCAAAACATAGACAGTAAGAAGAGGCATTCTTCTTGTACTTAATTCGCCATTGTGCCTTTTGTATTTAAATAAGATTTAATTTCTGTGTTTCTTCGTCAATAAGAAGCTCAGAGGGATACAGTAAACCTGAGGTGAAGCATCGGAATCAATAACTAGTATCACAGGTATGGTTCAAAACATAGACAGTAAGAGGAGTTAGTTTTCTTGTACTTAAGTCGCCATTGTGCATTTTGTGTTTAATTCCGATGCAATTTTCTGTGTTTCATCGTCAATAAGAAGGTCAGAGGGATGCAGTAGAACTGAAGTGAAGCATGGGAACCTATAACTGGTGTCACAGGAATGGTTCAAGGCATTGACAGTAAGAAGAGTCAGTCTTCTCTACTTAAGTCGGCATGGTGCCTTTCGTATATAATTCCGATGCAATTTCTGTGTTTCATCGTCAATAAGAAGCTCACAGGGATACAGTAAAACTGAAGTGAAGCATCGGAATCTATAACTAGTGTCACAGGAATGGTTCAAAACATAGACAGTACGAAGAGACACTCTTTTTGTACTTAATTCGGCATTGTGCCTTTTGTATTTAATTCCGATGCAATTTCTGTGTTTCATCGTCAATACGAAGGTCAGAGGGATACAGTAAACCTGAAGTGAAGCATCGGAATCTATAACTAGTGTCACAGGAATGGTTCAAAACAGAGACAGTAAGAAGAGACACTCTTTTTGTACTTAATTCGGCATTGTGCCTTTTGTATTTAATTCCGATGCAATTTCTGTGTTTCATCGTCAATACGAAGGTCAGAGGGATACAGTAAACCTGAAGTGAAGCATTGGAATCTATAACTAGTGTCACAGGAATGGTTCAAACCATAGACAGTAAGAAGAGTTAGTGTTCTTGTACTGAAGTCGGCATTGTGCCTTTTGTATTTAATTAAGATACAATTTATGAGTTTCATCGTCAATAGTAAGGTCAGGGGGATACAGTAAACCTGAAGTGAAGCATCGGAATCTTTAAATAGTATCACAGGAATGTTAAAAACATAGACAGTAAGAAGAGTCAGTCTTCTTGTACTTAAGTCGGCATTGTGCCTTTCATATATGATTCCGAAGCAATTTCTGTGTTTCATCGTCAATAAGAAGGTCAGCTGGATACAGTTACCTGAGGTGAATCATCGGAATCTATAACTAATGTCACCGGAATGGTAGAAAACATTGACAGTAAGAAGAGTCAGTCTCCTTGTACTTAAGTCGGCATTGTGCCTTTTGTATTTAATTCCGATGCAATATCTGTGTTTCTTCGTCATTAAGAAGGTCAGAGGGATACAGTAAACCTGAAGTGAAGCGTCGGAATCTATAACTCGTGTCACAGAAATGGTTCAAAACATAGACAGTTAGAGGAGCCAGTCTTCTTGTACTTGAGTCGGCATTGTGGCTTTTGTATTTAATTCCGATGCAATTTCTGTGTTTCATCGTCAATAAGAAGGTCAGAGGGATACAGTAAACCTGAAGTGAAGCTTCGGAATCTATAACAAGTGTCACAGGAGTGGTTCAAAACATAGACAGTAAGAAGAGGCATTCCTCTTGTACTTAATTCGCCATTGTGCCTTTTGTATTTAAATAAGATTTAATTTCTGTGTTTCTTCGTCAATAAGAAGCTCAGAGGGATACAGTAAACCTGAGGTGAAGCATCGGAATCAATAACTAGTATCACAGGTATGGTTCAAAACATAGACAGTAAGAGGAGTTAGTTTTCTTGTACTTAAGTCGCCATTGTGCCTTTTGTGTTTAATTCCGATGCAATTTTCTGTGTTTCATCGTCAATAAGAAGGTCAGAGGGATGCAGTAGAACTGAAGTGAAGCATGGGAACCTATAACTGGTGTCACAGGAATGGTTCAAATCATAGACAGTAAGAAGAGTCAATCTTCTTGTACTTAAGTCGGCATTTCGCCTTTTGTATTTAATTTTGATGCAATTTCTGTGCTTCATCGTCAATAGGAAGGTCAGCTGGATACAGTGAACCTGAAGTGAGGCATCGGAATCTATAACTAGTGTCATAGGAATGGTTGAGAGCATAGACAGTAAGAAGAGCCAGTCTTCTTGTACTTGAGTCGGCATTGAGCCTTTTGTATTTAATTCCGATGAATTTTCTGTGTTTGATCGTCAATACGAAGGTCAGAGGGATACAGTAAACCTGAAGTGAAGCAACGGAATCTATAACTAGTGTCACAGGTATGGTTCAAAACATAGACAGTTAGAATAGTTAGTTTTCTTGTACTTAAGTCGTCATTGTGCCTTTTGTATTTAATTCCGATGCAATTTCTGTGTTTCATCGTCAATAAGAAGGTCAGAGGGATACAGTAATCCTGAAGTGAAGCATCGGAATCTATAACTAGTGTCACAGGAATGGTTCAAGGCATTGACAGTAAGAAGAGTCAGTCTTCTCTACTTAAGTCGGCATTGTGCCTTTTGTATATAATTCCGATGCAATTTCTGTGTTTCATCGTCAATAAGAAGCTCACAGGGATACAGTAAAACTGAAGTGAAGCATCGGAATCTATAACTAGTGTCACAGGAATGGTTCAAAACATAGACAGTAAGAAGAGACACTCTTTTTGTACTTAAGTCGGCATTGTGCCTTTTGTATTTAATTCCGATGCAATTTCTGTGTTTCATTGTCAATACGAAGGTCAGAGGGATACAGTAAACCTGAAGTGAAGCATCGGAATCTATAACTAGTGTCACAGGAATGGTTCAGAACATAGACAGTAAGAAGAGTCAGTGTTTTTGTACTGAAGTCGGCATTGTGCCTTTTGTATTTAATTCCGATGAATTCTCTGTGTTTGATCGTCAATAAGAAGGTCCGAGGGATACAGTAAACCTGAAGTGAAGCATTGGAATCTATAACTAGTGTCACAGGAATGGTTCAAACCATAGACAGTAAGAAGAGTTAGTGTTCTTGTACTGAAGTCGGCATTGTGCCTTTTGTATTTAATTAAGATACAATTTATGAGTTTCATCGTCAATAATAAGGTCAAGGGGATACAGTAAACCTGAAGTGAAGCATCGGAATCTTTAAATAGTATCACAGGAATGTTAAAAACATAGACAGTAAGAAGAGTCAGTCTTCTTGTACTTAAGTCGGCATTGTGCCTTTCATATATGATTCCGAAGCAATTTCTGTGTTTCATCGTCAATAAGAAGGTCAGCTGGATACAGTTACCTGAGGTGAATCATCGGAATCTATAACTAATGTCACCGGAATGGTAGTAAACATTGACAGTAAGAAGAGTCAGTCTCCTTGTACTTAAGTCGGCATTGTGCCTTTTGTATTTAATTCCGATGCAATATCTGTGTTTCTTCGTCATTAAGAAGGTCAGAGGGATACAGTAAACCTGAAGTGAAGCATCGGAATCTATAACTCGTGTCACAGAAATGGTTCAAAACATAGACAGTAAGAGGAGCCAGTCTTCTTGTACTTGAGTCGGCATTGTGGCTTTTGTATTTAATTCCGATGCAATTTCTGTGTTTCATCGTCAATAAGAAGGTCAGAGGGATACAGTAAACCTGAAGTGAAGCTTCGGAATCTATAACAAGTGTCACAGGAGTGGTTCAAAACATAGACAGTAAGAAGAGGCATTCTTCTTGTACTTAAGTCGCCATTGTGCCTTTTGTATTTAAATAAGATTTAATTTCTGTGTTTCTTCGTCAATAAGAAGCTCAGAGGGATACAGTAAACCTGAGGTGAAGCATCGGAATCAATAACTAGTATCATAGGTATGGTTCAAAACATAGACAGTAAGAGGAGTTAGTTTTCTTGTACTTAAGTCGGCATTGTGCCTTTTGTGTTTAATTCCGATGCAATTTTCTGTGTTTCATCGTCAATAAGAAGGTCAGAGGGATGCAGTAAAACTGAAGTGAAGCATGGGAACCTATAACTGGTGTCACAGGAATGGTTCAAATCATAGACAGTAAGAAGAGTCAGTCTTCTTGTACTTAAGTCGGCATTTTGCCTTTTGTATTTAATTTTGATGCAATTTCTGTGCTTCATCGTCAATAGGAAGGTCAGCTGGATACAGTGAACCTGAAGTGAGGCATCGGAATCTATAACTAGTGTCACAGGAATGGTTGAGAGCATAGACAGTAAGAAGAGCCAGTCTTCTTGTACTTGAGTCGGCATTGAGCCTTTTGTATTTAAACCCGATGAATTTTCTGTGTTTGATCGTCAATACGAAGGTCAGAGGGATACAGTAAACCTGAAGTGAAGCAACGGAATCTATAACTAGTGTCACAGGAATGCTTCAAAACATTGACAGTAAGAAGAGTCAGTCTCCTTCTACTTAAGTCGGCATTGTGCCTTTTGTATATAATTCCGATGCAATTTCTGTGTTTCATCGTCAATAAGAAGGTCAGCTGGACACAGTTACCTGAAGTGAATCATTAGAATCTATAACTAATGTCACCGGAATGGTAGAAAACATTGACAGTAAGAAGAGTCAGTCTTCTTGTACTTAAGTCGGCATTGTGCCTTTTGTATTTAATTAAGATGCAATTTCTGTGTTTCATCGTCAATAAGGAGGTCAGAGGGATACAGAAAACCTGAAGTGAAGCATCGGAATCTAAAACTAGTGTCACAGGAATGGTTCAAAAGAAAGACATTAGGAAGAGTCAGTCTTCTTATTCTTATGTCGGCATTGTGCCTTTTGTATTTAATTCCGATGCAATTTCTGTGCTTCATTGTCAATCAGAAGGTCAGAGAGATACAGTGAAACTGAAGTGAAGCATGGGAGCCTATAACTAGTGTCACAGGAATGGTGCAAATCATAGACAGCAAGGAGAGTCAGTCTTCTTGTACTTAAGTCGGCATTGTGCCTTTTGTATTCAATTAAGATTTAATTTCTGTGTTTCATCGTCAATAATAAGGTCAGAAGGATACAGTAAACCTGAAGTGAAGCATCGGAATCTATAACTAGTGTCACAGGAATTGTTCAAAAATATAGACAGTAAGAAGAGTCTATCTTCTTGTACTTAAGTCGGCATTGTGCATTTTGTATTTAATTAAGATGCAATTTCTGTGTTTCATCGTCAATAGGAAGGTGAAAGGGATACAGTAAGCCTGAAGTGAAGCATCGGAATCTATAACTAGTGTCACAGGAATGGTTCAAAACATAGACAGTAAGAAGAGTCAGCCTTCTTGTACATAAGTCGGCATTGTGCATTTTGTATATAATTCCGATTCAATTTCTGTGTTTCATCGTCAATAAGAAGCTCAAAGGCATACAGTAAACCTAAAGTGAAGCATCGAAATCAATAACTAGTGTCACAGGTATGGTTCAAAACATAGACAGTTAGAAGAGTTAGTTTTCTTGTACTTAAGTCGTCATTGTGCCTTTTGTATTTAATTCCGATGCAATTTCTGTGTTTCATCGTCAATAAGAAGGTCAGAGGGATACAGTAATCCTGAAGTGAAGCATCGGAATCTATAACTAGTGTCACAGGAATGGTTCAAGGCATTGACAGTAAGAAGAGTCAGTCTTCTCTACTTAAGTCGGCATTGTGCCTTTTGTATATAATTCCGATGCAATTTCTGTGTTTCATCGTCAATGAGAAGCTCACAGGGATACAGTAAAACTGAAGTGAAGCATCGGAATCTATAACTAGTGTCACAGGAATGGTTCAAAACATAGACAGTAAGAAGAGTCAGCCTTCTTGTACATAAGTCGGCATTGTGCCTTTTGTATTTAATTCCGATGCAATTTCTGTGTTTCATTGTCAATACGAAGGTCAGAGGGATACACTAAACCTGAAGTGAAGCATCGGAATCTATAATTAGTGTCACAGGAATGGTTCAGAACATAGACAGTAAGAAGAGTCAGTGTTTTTGTACTGAAGTCGGCATTGTGCCTTTTGTATTTAATTCCGATGAATTCTCTGTGTTTGATCGTCAATAAGAAGGTCCGAGGGATACAGTAAACCTGAAGTGAAGCATTGGAATCTATAACTAGTGTCACAGGAATCGTTCAAACCATAGACAGTAAGAAGAGTTAGTGTTCTTGTACTGAAGTCGGCATTGTGCCTTTTGTATTTAATTAAGATACAATTTATGAGTTTCATCGTCAATAATAAGGTCAGGGGGATACAGTAAACCTGAAGTGAAGCATCGGAATCTTTAAATAGTATCACAGGAATGTTTCAAAACATAGACAGTAAGAAGAGTCAGTCTTCTTGTACTTAAGTCGGCATTGAGCCTTTCATATATGATTCCGAATCAATTTCTGTGTTTCATCGTCATTAAGAAGGTCAGAGGGATACAGTAAACCTGAAGTGAAGCATCGGAATCTATAACTCGTGTCACAGAAATGGTTCAAAACATAGACAGTAAGAGGAGCCAGTCTTCTTGTACTTGAGTCGGCATTGTGGCTTTTGTATTTAATTCCGATGCAATTTCTGTGTTTCATCGTCAATAAGAAGGTCAGAGGGATACAGTAAACCTGAAGTGAAGCTTCGGAATCTATAACAAGTGTCACAGGAGTGGTTCAAAACATAGACAGTAAGAAGAGGCATTCTTCTTGTAGTTAAGTCGCCATTGTGCCTTTTGTATTTAAATAAGATTTAATTTCTGTGTTTCTTCGTCAATAAGAAGCTCAGAATGATACAGTAAACCTGAGGTGAAGCATCGGAATCAATAACTAGTATCACAGGTATTTTTCAAAACATAGACAGTAAGAGGAGTTAGTTTTCTTGTACTTAAGTCGGCATTGTGCCTTTTGTGTTTAATTCCGATGCAATTTTCTGTGTCTCATCGTCTATAAGAAGATCAGAGGGATGCAGTGAAACTGAAGTGAAGCATGGAAACCTATAACTGGTGTCACAGGAATGGTTCAAATCATAGACAGTAAGAAGAGTCAGTTTTCTTGTACTTAAGTCGGCATTTTGCCTTTTGTATTTAATTTTGATGCAATTTCTGTGCTTCATCGTCAATAGGAAGGTCAGCTGGATACAGTGAACCTGAAGTGAAGCATCCGAATCTATAACTAGTGTCACAGGAATGGTTGAGAGCATAGACAGTAAGAAGAGCCAGTCTTCTTGTACTTGAGTCGGCATTGAGCCTTTTGTATTTAATTCCGATGAATTTTCTGTGTTTGATCGTCAATACGAAGGTCAGAGGGATACAGTAAACCTGAAGTAAAGCAACGGAATCTATAACTAGTGTCACAGGAATGGTTCAAAGCATTGACAGTAAGAAGAGTCAGTCTCCTTCTACTTAAGTCGGCATTGTGCCTTTTGTATATAATTCCGATGCAATTTCTGTGTTTCATCGTCAATAAGAAGGTCAGCTGGACACAGTTACCTGAAGTGAATCATTAGAATCTATAACTAATGTCACCGGAATGGTAGAAAACATTGACAGTAAGAAGAGTCAGTCTTCTTGTACTTAAGTCGGCATTGTGCCTTTTGAATTTAATTAAGATGCAATTTCTGTGTTTCATCGTCAATAAGGAGGTCAGAGGGATACAGAAAACCTGAAGTGAAGCATCGGAATCAAAAACTAGTGTCACAGGAATGGTTCAAAACAAAGACATTTGGAAGATTCAGTCTTCTTATTCTTATGTCGGCATTGTGCCTTTTGTATTTAATTCCGATGCAATTTCTGTGCTTCATCGTCAATAAGAAGGTCAGAGAGATACAGTGAAACTGAAGTGAAGCATGGGAGCCTATAACTAGTGTCACAGGAATGGTGCAAATCATAGACAGCAAGAAGAGTCAGTCTTCTTGTACTTAAGTCGGCATTGTACCTTTTGTATTTAATTAAGATTTAATTTCTGTGTTTCATCGTCAATAATGTCAGAGGGATACAGTAAACCTGAAGTGAAGCATCGGAATCTATAACTAGTGTCACAGGAATGGTTCAAAAATATAGACAGTAAGAAGAGTCTATCTTCTTGTACTTAAGTCGGCATTGTGCATTTTGTATTTAATTAAGATGCAATTTCTGTGTTTCATCGTCAATAAGAAGGTCAGAGGGATACAGTAATCCTGAAGTGAAGCATCGGAATCTATAACTAGTGTCACAGGAATGGTTCAAGGCATTGACGGTAAGAAGAGTCCGTCTTCTCTACTTAAGTCGGCATGGTGCCTTTTGTATATAATTCCGATGCAATTTCTGTGTTTCATCGTCAATAAGAAGCTCACAGGGATACAGTAAAACTGAAGTGAAGCATCGGAATCTATAACTAGTGTCACAGGAATGGTTCAAAACATAGACAGTAAGAAGAGACACTCTTTTTGTACTTAATTCGGCATTGTGCCTTTTGTATTTAATTCCGATGCAATTTCTGTGTTTCATCGTCAATACGAAGGTCAGAGGGATACAGTAAACCTGAAGTGAAGCATCGGAATCTATAACTAGTGTCACAGGAATGGTTCAAAACATAGACAGTACGAAGAGACACTCTTTTTGTACTTAATTCGGCATTGTGCCTTTTGTATTTAATTCCGATGCAATTTCTGTGTTTCATCGTCAATACGAAGGTCAGAGAGATACAGTAAACCTGAAGTGAAGCATTGGAATCTATAACTAGTGTCACAGGAATGGTTCAAACCATAGACAGTAAGAAGAGTTAGTGTTCTTGTACTGAAGTCGGCATTGTGCCTTTTGTATTTAATTAAGATACAATTTATGAGTTTCATCGTCAATAATAAGGTCAGGGGGATACAGTAAACCTGAAGTGAAGCATCGGAATCTTTAAATAGTATCACAGGAATGTTAAAAACATAGACAGTAAGAAGAGTCAGTCTTCTTGTACTTAAGTCGGCATTGTGCCTTTCATATATGATTCCGAAGCAATTTCTGTGTTTCTTCGTCATTAAGAAGGTCAGAGGGATACAGTAAACCTGAAGTGAAGCATCGGAATCTATAACTCGTGTCACAGAAATGGTTCAAAACATAGACAGTAAGAGGAGCCAGTCTTCTTGTACTTGAGTCGGCATTGTGGCTTTTGTATTTAATTCCGATGCAATTTCTGTGTTTCATCGTCAATAAGAAGGTCAGAGGGATACAGTAAACCTGAAGTGAAGCTTCGGAATCTATAACAAGTGTCACAGGAGTGGTTCAAAACATAGACAGTAAGAAGAGGCATTCTTCTTGTACTTAAGTCGCCATTGTGCCTTTTGTATTTAAATAAGATTTAATTTCTGTGTTTCTTCGTCAATAAGAAGCTCAGAGGGATACAGTAAACCTGAGGTGAAGCATCGGAATCAATAACTAGTATCACAGGTATGGTTCAAAACATAGACAGTAAGAGGAGTTACTTTTCTTGTACTTAAGTAGGCATTGTGCCTTTTGTGCTTAATTCCGATGCAATTTTCTGTGTTTCATCGTCAATAAGAAGGTCAGAGGGATGCAGTAAAACTGAAGTGAAGCATGGGAACCTATAACTGGTGTCACAGGAATGGTTCAAATCATAGACAGTAAGAAGAGTCAGTCTTCTTGTACTTAATTCGGCATTGTGCCTTTTGTATTTAATTCCGATGCAATTTCTGTGTTTCATCGTCAATACGAAGGTCAGAGGGATACAGTAAACCTGAAGTGAAGCATCGGAATCTATAACTAGTGTCACAGGAATGGTTCAAAACATAGACAGTACGAAGAGACACTCTTTTTGTACTTAATTCGGCATTGTGCCTTTTGTATTTAATTCCGATGCAATTTCTGTGTTTCATCGTCAATACGAAGGTCAGAGAGATACAGTAAACCTGAAGTGAAGCATTGGAATCTATAACTAGTGTCACAGGAATGGTTCAAACCATAGACAGTAAGAAGAGTTAGTGTTCTTGTACTGAAGTCGGCATTGTGCCTTTTGTATTTAATTAAGATACAATTTATGAGTTTCATCGTCAATAATAAGGTCAGGGGGATACAGTAAACCTGAAGTGAAGCATCGGAATCTTTAAATAGTATCACAGGAATGTTAAAAACATAGACAGTAAGAAGAGTCAGTCTTCTTGTACTTAAGTCGGCATTGTGCCTTTCATATATGATTCCGAAGCAATTTCTGTGTTTCTTCGTCATTAAGAAGGTCAGAGGGATACAGTAAACCTGAAGTGAAGCATCGGAATCTATAACTCGTGTCACAGAAATGGTTCAAAACATAGACAGTAAGAGGAGCCAGTCTTCTTGTACTTGAGTCGGCATTGTGGCTTTTGTATTTAATTCCGATGCAATTTCTGTGTTTCATCGTCAATAAGAAGGTCAGAGGGATACAGTAAACCTGAAGTGAAGCTTCGGAATCTATAACAAGTGTCACAGGAGTGGTTCAAAACATAGACAGTAAGAAGAGGCATTCTTCTTGTACTTAAGTCGCCATTGTGCCTTTTGTATTTAAATAAGATTTAATTTCTGTGTTTCTTCGTCAATAAGAAGCTCAGAGGGATACAGTAAACCTGAGGTGAAGCATCGGAATCAATAACTAGTATCACAGGTATGGTTCAAAACATAGACAGTAAGAGGAGTTACTTTTCTTGTGCCTTTTGTGTTTAATTCCGATGCAATTTTCTGTGTTTCATCGTCAATAAGAAGGTCAGAGGGATGCAGTAAAACTGAAGTGAAGCATGGGAACCTATAACTGGTGTCACAGGAATGGTTCAAATCATAGACAGTAAGAAGAGTCAGTCTTCTTGTACTTAAGTCGGCATTTTGCCTTTTGTATTTAATTTTGATGCAATTTCTGTGCTTCATCGTCAATAGGAAGGTCAGCTGGATACAGTGAACCTGAAGTGAGGCATCGGAATCTATAACTAGTGTCACAGGAATGGTTGAGAGCATAGACAGTAAGAAGAGCCAGTCTTCTTGTACTTGAGTCGGCATTGAGCCTTTTGTATTTAATTCCGATGAATTTTCTGTGTTTGATCGTCAATACGAAGGTCAGAGGGATACAGTAAACCTGAAGTGAAGCAACGGAATCTATAACTAGTGTCACAGGAATGGTTCAAAACATTGACAGTAAGAAGAGTCAGTCTCCTTCTACTTAAGTCGGCATTGTGCCTTTTGTATATAATTCCGATGCAATTTCTGTGTTTCATCGTCAATAAGAAGGTCAGCTGGACACAGTTACCTGAAGTGAATCATTAGAATCTATAACTAATGTCACCGGAATGGTAGAAAACATTGACAGTAAGAAGAGTCAGTCTTCTTGTACTTAAGTCGGCATTGTGCCTTTTGTATTTAATTAAGATGCAATTTCTGTGTTTCATCGTCAATAAGGAGGTCAGAGGGATACAGAAAACCTGAAGTGAAGCATCGGAATCAAAAACTAGTGTCACAGGAATGGTTCAAAACAAAGACATTTGGAAGATTCAGTCTTCTTATTCTTATGTCGGCATTGTGCCTTTTGTATTTAATTCCGATGCAATTTCTGTGCTTCATCGTCAATAAGAAGGTCAGAGAGATACAGTGAAACTGAAGTGAAGCATGGGAGCCTATAACTAGTGTCACAGGAATGGTGCAAATCATAGACAGCAAGAAGAGTCAGTCTTCTTGTACTTAAGTCGGCATTGTACCTTTTGTATTTAATTAAGATTTAATTTCTGTGTTTCATCGTCAATAATGTCAGAGGGATACAGTAAACCTGAAGTGAAGCATCGGAATCTATAACTAGTGTCACAGGAATGGTTCAAAAATATAGACAGTAAGAAGAGTCTATCTTCTTGTACTTAAGTCGGCATTGTGCATTTTGTATTTAATTAAGATGCAATTTCTGTGTTTCATCGTCAATAAGAAGGTCAGAGGGATACAGTAATCCTGAAGTGAAGCATCGGAATCTATAACTAGTGTCACAGGAATGGTTCAAGGCATTGACGGTAAGAAGAGTCCGTCTTCTCTACTTAAGTCGGCATGGTGCCTTTTGTATATAATTCCGATGCAATTTCTGTGTTTCATCGTCAATAAGAAGCTCACAGGGATACAGTAAAACTGAAGTGAAGCATCGGAATCTATAACTAGTGTCACAGGAATGGTTCAAAACATAGACAGTAAGAAGAGACACTCTTTTTGTACTTAATTCGGCATTGTGCCTTTTGTATTTAATTCCGATGCAATTTCTGTGTTTCATCGTCAATACGAAGGTCAGAGGGATACAGTAAACCTGAAGTGAAGCATCGGAATCTATAACTAGTGTCACAGGAATGGTTCAAAACATAGACAGTACGAAGAGACACTCTTTTTGTACTTAATTCGGCATTGTGCCTTTTGTATTTAATTCCGATGCAATTTCTGTGTTTCATCGTCAATACGAAGGTCAGAGAGATACAGTAAACCTGAAGTGAAGCATTGGAATCTATAACTAGTGTCACAGGAATGGTTCAAACCATAGACAGTAAGAAGAGTTAGTGTTCTTGTACTGAAGTCGGCATTGTGCCTTTTGTATTTAATTAAGATACAATTTATGAGTTTCATCGTCAATAATAAGGTCAGGGGGATACAGTAAACCTGAAGTGAAGCATCGGAATCTTTAAATAGTATCACAGGAATGTTAAAAACATAGACAGTAAGAAGAGTCAGTCTTCTTGTACTTAAGTCGGCATTGTGCCTTTCATATATGATTCCGAAGCAATTTCTGTGTTTCTTCGTCATTAAGAAGGTCAGAGGGATACAGTAAACCTGAAGTGAAGCATCGGAATCTATAACTCGTGTCACAGAAATGGTTCAAAACATAGACAGTAAGAGGAGCCAGTCTTCTTGTACTTGAGTCGGCATTGTGGCTTTTGTATTTAATTCCGATGCAATTTCTGTGTTTCATCGTCAATAAGAAGGTCAGAGGGATACAGTAAACCTGAAGTGAAGCTTCGGAATCTATAACAAGCGTCACAGGAGTGGTTCAAAACATAGACAGTAAGAAGAGGCATTCTTCTTGTACTTAAGTCGCCATTGTGCCTTTTGTATTTAAATAAGATTTAATTTCTGTGTTTCTTCGTCAATAAGAAGCTCAGAGGGATACAGTAAACCTGAGGTGAAGCATCGGAATCAATAACTAGTATCACAGGTATGGTTCAAAACATAGACAGTAAGAGGAGTTACTTTTCTTGTACTTAAGTAGGCATTGTGCCTTTTGTGTTTAATTCCGATGCAATTTTCTGTGTTTCATCGTCAATAAGAAGGTCAGAGGGATGCAGTAAAACTGAAGTGAAGCATGGGAACCTATAACTGGTGTCACAGGAATGGTTCAAATCATAGACAGTAAGAAGAGTCAGTCTTCTTGTACTTAAGTCGGCATTTTGCCTTTTGTATTTAATTTTGATGCAATTTCTGTGCTTCATCGTCAATAGGAAGGTCAGCTGGATACAGTGAACCTGAAGTGAGGCATCGGAATCTATAACTAGTGTCACAGGAATGGTTGAGAGCATAGACAGTAAGAAGAGCCAGTCTTCTTGTACTTGAGTCGGCATTGAGCCTTTTGTATTTAATTCCGATGAATTTTCTGTGTTTGATCGTCAATACGAAGGTCAGAGGGATACAGTAAACCTGAAGTGAAGCAACGGAATCTATAACTAGTGTCACAGGAATGGTTCAAAACATTGACAGTAAGAAGAGTCAGTCTCCTTCTACTTAAGTCGGCATTGTGCCTTTTGTATATAATTCCGATGCAATTTCTGTGTTTCATCGTCAATAAGAAGGTCAGCTGGACACAGTTACCTGAAGTGAATCATTAGAATCTATAACTAATGTCACCGGAATGGTAGAAAACATTGACAGTAAGAAGAGTCAGTCTTCTTGTACTTAAGTCGGCATTGTGCCTTTTGTATTTAATTAAGATGCAATTTCTGTGTTTCATCGTCAATAAGGAGGTCAGAGGGATACAGAAAACCTGAAGTGAAGCATCGGAATCAAAAACTAGTGTCACAGGAATGGTTCAAAACAAAGACATTTGGAAGATTCAGTCTTCTTATTCTTATGTCGGCATTGTGCCTTTTGTATTTAATTCCGATGCAATTTCTGTGCTTCATCGTCAATAAGAAGGTCAGAGAGATACAGTGAAACTGAAGTGAAGCATGGGAGCCTATAACTAGTGTCACAGGAATGGTGCAAATCATAGACAGCAAGAAGAGTCAGTCTTCTTGTACTTAAGTCGGCATTGTACCTTTTGTATTTAATTAAGATTTAATTTCTGTGTTTCATCGTCAATAATGTCAGAGGGATACAGTAAACCTGAAGTGAAGCATCGGAATCTATAACTAGTGTCACAGGAATGGTTCAAAAATATAGACAGTAAGAAGAGTCTATCTTCTTGTACTTAAGTCGGCATTGTGCATTTTGTATTTAATTAAGATGCAATTTCTGTGTTTCATCGTCAATAAGAAGGTCAGAGGGATACAGTAATCCTGAAGTGAAGCATCGGAATCTATAACTAGTGTCACAGGAATGGTTCAAGGCATTGACGGTAAGAAGAGTCCGTCTTCTCTACTTAAGTCGGCATGGTGCCTTTTGTATATAATTCCGATGCAATTTCTGTGTTTCATCGTCAATAAGAAGCTCACAGGGATACAGTAAAACTGAAGTGAAGCATCGGAATCTATAACTAGTGTCACAGGAATGGTTCAAAACATAGACAGTAAGAAGAGACACTCTTTTTGTACTTAATTCGGCATTGTGCCTTTTGTATTTAATTCCGATGCAATTTCTGTGTTTCATCGTCAATACGAAGGTCAGAGGGATACAGTAAACCTGAAGTGAAGCATCGGAATCTATAACTAGTGTCACAGGAATGGTTCAAAACATAGACAGTACGAAGAGACACTCTTTTTGTACTTAATTCGGCATTGTGCCTTTTGTATTTAATTCCGATGCAATTTCTGTGTTTCATCGTCAATACGAAGGTCAGAGAGATACAGTAAACCTGAAGTGAAGCATTGGAATCTATAACTAGTGTCACAGGAATGGTTCAAACCATAGACAGTAAGAAGAGTTAGTGTTCTTGTACTGAAGTCGGCATTGTGCCTTTTGTATTTAATTAAGATACAATTTATGAGTTTCATCGTCAATAATAAGGTCAGGGGGATACAGTAAACCTGAAGTGAAGCATCGGAATCTTTAAATAGTATCACAGGAATGTTAAAAACATAGACAGTAAGAAGAGTCAGTCTTCTTGTACTTAAGTCGGCATTGTGCCTTTCATATATGATTCCGAAGCAATTTCTGTGTTTCTTCGTCATTAAGAAGGTCAGAGGGATACAGTAAACCTGAAGTGAAGCATCGGAATCTATAACTCGTGTCACAGAAATGGTTCAAAACATAGACAGTAAGAGGAGCCAGTCTTCTTGTACTTGAGTCGGCATTGTGGCTTTTGTATTTAATTCCGATGCAATTTCTGTGTTTCATCGTCAATAAGAAGGTCAGAGGGATACAGTAAACCTGAAGTGAAGCTTCGGAATCTATAACAAGCGTCACAGGAGTGGTTCAAAACATAGACAGTAAGAAGAGGCATTCTTCTTGTACTTAAGTCGCCATTGTGCCTTTTGTATTTAAATAAGATTTAATTTCTGTGTTTCTTCGTCAATAAGAAGCTCAGAGGGATACAGTAAACCTGAGGTGAAGCATCGGAATCAATAACTAGTATCACAGGTATGGTTCAAAACATAGACAGTAAGAGGAGTTACTTTTCTTGTACTTAAGTAGGCATTGTGCCTTTTGTGTTTAATTCCGATGCAATTTTCTGTGTTTCATCGTCAATAAGAAGGTCAGAGGGATGCAGTAAAACTGAAGTGAAGCATGGGAACCTATAACTGGTGTCACAGGAATGGTTCAAATCATAGACAGTAAGAAGAGTCAGTCTTCTTGTACTTAAGTCGGCATTTTGCCTTTTGTATTTAATTTTGATGCAATTTCTGTGCTTCATCGTCAATAGGAAGGTCAGCTGGATACAGTGAACCTGAAGTGAGGCATCGGAATCTATAACTAGTGTCACAGGAATGGTTGAGAGCATAGACAGTAAGAAGAGCCAGTCTTCTTGTACTTGAGTCGGCATTGAGCCTTTTGTATTTAATTCCGATGAATTTTCTGTGTTTGATCGTCAATACGAAGGTCAGAGGGATACAGTAAACCTGAAGTGAAGCAACGGAATCTATAACTAGTGTCACAGGAATGGTTCAAAACATTGACAGTAAGAAGAGTCAGTCTCCTTCTACTTAAGTCGGCATTGTGCCTTTTGTATATAATTCCGATGCAATTTCTGTGTTTCATCGTCAATAAGAAGGTCAGCTGGACACAGTTACCTGAAGTGAATCATTAGAATCTATAACTAATGTCACCGGAATGGTAGAAAACATTGACAGTAAGAAGAGTCAGTCTTCTTGTACTTAAGTCGGCATTGTGCCTTTTGTATTTAATTAAGATGCAATTTCTGTGTTTCATCGTCAATAAGGAGGTCAGAGGGATACAGAAAACCTGAAGTGAAGCATCGGAATCAAAAACTAGTGTCACAGGAATGGTTCAAAACAAAGACATTTGGAAGATTCAGTCTTCTTATTCTTATGTCGGCATTGTGCCTTTTGTATTTAATTCCGATGCAATTTCTGTGCTTCATCGTCAATAAGAAGGTCAGAGAGATACAGTGAAACTGAAGTGAAGCATGGGAGCCTATAACTAGTGTCACAGGAATGGTGCAAATCATAGACAGCAAGAAGAGTCAGTCTTCTTGTACTTAAGTCGGCATTGTACCTTTTGTATTTAATTAAGATTTAATTTCTGTGTTTCATCGTCAATAATAAGGTCAGAGGGATACAGTAAACCTGAAGTGAAGCATCGGAATCTATAACTAGTGTCACAGGAATGGTTCAAAAATATAGACAGTAAGAAGAGTCTATCTTCTTGTACTCAAGTCGGCATTGTGCATTTTGTATTTAATTAAGATGCAATTTCTGTGTTTCATCGTCAATAAGAAGGTCAGAGGGATACAGTAATCCTGAAGTGAAGCATCGGAATCTATAACTAGTGTCACAGGAATGGTTCAAGGCATTGACGGTAAGAAGAGTCCGTCTTCTCTACTTAAGTCGGCATGGTGCCTTTTGTATATAATTCCGATGCAATTTCTGTGTTTCATCGTCAATAAGAAGCTCACAGGGATACAGTAAAACTGAAGTGAAGCATCGGAATCTATAACTAGTGTCACAGGAATGGTTCAAAACATAGACAGTAAGAAGAGACACTCTTTTTGTACTTAATTCGGCATTGTGCCTTTTGTATTTAATTCCGATGCAATTTCTGTGTTTCATCGTCAATACGAAGGTCAGAGGGATACAGTAAACCTGAAGTGAAGCATCGGAATCTATAACTAGTGTCACAGGAATGGTTCAAAACATAGACAGTAAGAAGAGACACTCTTTTTGTACTTAATTCGGCATTGTGCCTTTTGTATTTAATTCCGATGCAATTTCTGTGTTTCATCGTCAATACGAAGGTCAGAGAGATACAGTAAACCTGAAGTGAAGCATTGGAATCTATAACTAGTGTCACAGGAATGGTTCAAACCATAGACAGTAAGAAGAGTTAGTGTTCTTGTACTGAAGTCGGCATTGTGCCTTTTGTATTTAATTAAGATACAATATATGAGTTTCATCGTCAATAATAAGGTCAGGGGGATACAGTAAACCTGAAGTGAAGCATCGGAATCTTTAAATAGTATCACAGGAATGTTAAAAACATAGACAGTAAGAAGAGTCAGTCTTCTTGTACTTAAGTCGGCATTGTGCCTTTCATATATGATTCCGAAGCAATTTCTGTGTTTCTTCGTCATTAAGAAGGTCAGAGGGATACAGTAAACCTGAAGTGAAGCATCGGAATCTATAACTCGTGTCACAGAAATGGTTCAAAACATAGACAGTAAGAGGAGCCAGTCTTCTTGTACTTGAGTCGGCATTGTGGCTTTTGTATTTAATTCCGATGCAATTTCTGTGTTTCATCGTCAATAAGAAGGTCAGAGGGATACAGTAAACCTGAAGTGAAGCTTCGGAATCTATAACAAGTGTCACAGGAGTGGTTCAAAACATAGACAGTAAGAAGAGGCATTCTTCTTGTACTTAAGTCGCCATTGTGCCTTTTGTATTTAAATAAGATTTAATTTCTGTGTTTCTTCGTCAATAAGAAGCTCAGAGGGATACAGTAAACCTGAGGTGAAGCATCGGAATCAATAACTAGTATCACAGGTATGGTTCAAAACATAGACAGTAAGAGGAGTTACTTTTCTTGTACTTAAGTAGGCATTGTGCCTTTTGTGTTTAATTCCGATGCAATTTTCTGTGTTTCATCGTCAATAAGAAGGTCAGAGGGATGCAGTAAAACTGAAGTGAAGCATGGGAACCTATAACTGGTGTCACAGGAATGGTTCAAATCATAGACAGTAAGAAGAGTCAGTCTTCTTGTACTTAAGTCGGCATTTTGCCTTTTGTATTTAATTTTGATGCAATTTCTGTGCTTCATCGTCAATAGGAAGGTCAGCTGGATACAGTGAACCTGAAGTGAGGCATCGGAATCTATAACTAGTGTCACAGGAATGGCTGAGAGCATAGACAGTAAGAAGAGCCAGTCTTCTTGTACTTGAGTCGGCATTGAGCCTTTTGTATTTAATTCCGATGAATTATCTGTGTTTGATCGTCAATACGAAGGTCAGAGGGATACAGTAAACGTGAAGTGAAGCAACGGAATCTATAACTAGTGTCACAGGAATGGTTCAAAACATTGACAGTAAGAAGAGTCAGTCTCCTTCTACTTAAGTCGGCATTGTGCCTTTTGTATATAATTCCGATGCAATTTCTGTGTTTCATCGTCAATAAGAAGGTCACCTGGACACAGTTACCTGAAGTGAATCATTAGAATCTATAACTAATGTCACCGGAATGGTAGAAAACATTGACAGTAAGAAGAGTCAGTCTTCTTGTACTTAAGTCGGCATTGTGCCTTTTGTATTTAATTAAGATGCAATTTCTGTGTTTCGTCGTCAATAAGGAGGTCAGAGGGATACAGAAAACCTGAAGTGAAGCATCGGAATCTAAAACTAGTGTCACAGGAATGGTTCAAAACAAAGACATTTGGAAGATTCAGTCTTCTTATTCTTATGTCGGCATTGTGCCTTTTGTATTTAATTCCGATGCAATTTCTGTGCTTCATCGTCAATAAGAAGGTCAGAGAGATACAGTGAAACTGAAGTGAAGCATGGGAGCCTATAACTAGTGTCACAGGAATGGTGCAAATCATAGACAGCAAGAAGAGTCAGTCTTCTTGTACTTAAGTCGGCATTGTACCTTTTGTATTTAATTAAGATTTAATTTCTGTGTTTCATCGTCAATAATAAGGTCAGAGGGATACAGTAAACCTGAAGTGAAGCATCGGAATCTATAACTAGTGTCACAGGAATGGTTCAAAAATATAGACAGTAAGAAGAGTCTATCTTCTTGTACTTAAGTCGGCATTGTGCATTTTGTATTGAATTAAGATGCAATTTCTGTGTTTCATCGTCAATAGGAAGGTGAAAGGGATACAGTAAACCTGAAGTGAAGCATCGGAATCTATAACTAGTGTCACAGGAATGGTTCAAAACATAGACAGTAAGAAGAGTCAGTCTTCTTGTACATAAGTCGGCATTGTGCCTTTTGTATATAATTCCGGTTCAATTTCTGTGTTTCATCGTCAATAAGAAGCTCAAAGGCATACAGTAAACCTGAAGTGAAGCATCGAAATCAATAACTAGTGTCACAGTTATGGTTCAAAACATAGACAGTAAGAAGAGTTAGTTTTCTTGTACTTAAGTCGGCATTGTGCCTTTTGTATTTAATTCCGATGCAATTTCTGCGTTTCATCGTCAATAAGAAGGTCAGAGGGATACAGTAATCCTGAAGTGAAGCATCGCATCGGAATCTATAACTAGTGTCACAGGAATGGTTCAAGGCATTGACAGTAAGAAGAGTCAATCTTCTCTACTTAAGTCGGCATTGTGCCTTTTGTATTTAATTCCGATGCAATTTCTGTGTTTCACCGTCAATAAGAAGCTCAAAGGGATACAGTAAAACTGAAGTGAAGCATCGGAATCTATAACTAGTGTCACAGGAATGGTCCAAAACATAGACAGTAAGAAGAGACACTCTTTTTGTACTTAATTCGGCATTGTGCCTTTTGTATTTAATTCCGATGCAATTTCTGTGTTTCATCGTCAATACGAAGGTCAGAGGGATACAGTAAACCTGAAGTGAAGCATCGGAATCTATAACTAGTGTCACAGGAATGGTTCAAAATATAGACAGTAAGAAGGGTCAGTCTTCTTATACTTAAGTCGGCATTGGGCCTTTTGCATTTATTTCCGATGCAATATCTGTGTTTCTTCGTCAATAAGAAGGTCAGAGGGATACAGTAAACATGAAGTGAAGCATCTGAATCTGTAACTAGTGTCACAGAAATGGTTCAAAACATAGACAGTAAGAAGAGCCAGTCTTCATGTACTAGAGTCGGCATTGTGCCTTTTGTATTTAATTCTGATGCAATTTCTGTGTTTCCTCGTCAATAAGTAGGTCAGAGGGATACAGTAAACCTGAAGTGTGGCATCGGAATCTATAACTAGTGTCACAGGAATGGTTCAAACCATAGACAGTAAGATGAGTTAGTGTTCTTGTACTGAAGACGGCATTGTGCCTTTTGTATTTAATTCCGATGCAATTTCTGTGTTTCATCGTCAACAAGAAGGTCAGAGGGATACAATTAACCTGAAGTGAAGCATCGGAATCTATAACCAGTGTCACAGGAATGGTTCAAAACATAGACAGTAAAAGAATCAGTCTTCTTGTACTTAAGTCGGCATTGTGCCTTTTGTACATAATTCCGATGCAATTTCTGTGTTTCATCGTCAATAAGAAGGTCAGCTGGGCACAGTTACCTGAAGTGAATCATCAGAATCTATAACTAATGTCACCGGAATGGTAGAAAACATTGACAGTAAGAAGAGTCAGTCTTCTTGTACTTGAGTCGGCATTGTGCCTTTTGTATTTAATTAAGATGCAATTTCTGTGTTTCATCGTCAATAAGGAGGTCAGAGGGATACAGAAAACCTGAAGTGAAGCATCGGAATCTAAAACTAGTGTCACAGGAATGGTTCAAAACAAAGACATTTGGAAGAGTCAGTCTTCTTATTCTTATGTCGGCATTGTGCCTTTTGTATTTAATTCCGATGCAATTTCTGTGCTTCATCGTCAATAAGAAGGTCAGAGAGATACAGTGAAACTGAAGTGAAGCATGGGAGCCTATAACTAGTGTCACAGGAATGGTGCAAATCATAGACAGCAAGAAGAGTCAGTCTTCTTGTACTTAAGTCGGCATTGTACCTTTTGTATTTAATTAAGATTTAATTTCTGTGTTTCATCGTCAATAATAAGGTCAGAGGGATACAGTAAACCTGAAGTGAAGCATCGGAATCTATAACTAGTGTCAAAGGAATGGTTCAAAAATATAGACAGTAAGAAGAGTCTATCTTCTTGTACTCAAGTCGGCATTGTGCATTTTGTATTTAATTAAGATGCAATTTCTGTGTTTCATCGGCAATAGGAAGGTGAAAGGGATACAGTAAACCTGAAGTGAAGCATCGGAATCTATAACTAGTGTCACAGGAATGGTTCAGAACATAGAGAGTAACAAGAGTCAGTGTTTTTGTACTGAAGTCGGCATTGTGCCTTTTGTATTTCATTCCGATGAATTTTCTGTGTTTGATCGTCAATAAGAAGGTCCGAGGGATACAGTAAACCTGAAGTGAAGCATTGGAATCTATAACTAGTGTCACAGGAATGGTTCAAACCATAGACAGTAAGAAGAGTTAGTGTTCTTGTACTGAAGTCGGCATTGTGCCTTTTGTATTTAATTCCGATGCAATATCTGTGTTTCTTCGTCATTAAGAAGGTCAGAGGGATACAGTAAACATGAAGTGAAGCATCGGAATCTATAACTCGTGTCACAGAAATGGTTCAAAACATAGACAGTAAGAGGAGCCAGTCTTCTTGTACTTGAGTCGGCATTGTGGCTTTTGTATTTAATTCCGATGCAATTTCTGTGTTTCATCGTCAATAAGAAGGTCAGAGGGATACAGTAAACCTGAAGTGAAGCTTCGGAATCTATAACAAGTGTCACAGGAGTGGTTCAAAACATAGACAGTAAGAAGAGGCATTCTTCTTGTACTTAAGTCGCCATTGTGCCTTTTGTATTTAAATAAGATTTAATTTCTGTGTTTCTTCGTCAATAAGAAGCTCAGAGGGATACAGTAAACCTGAGGTGAAGCATCGGAATCAATAACTAGTATCACAGGTATGGTTCAAAACACAGACAGTAAGAGGAGTTAGTTTTCTTGTACTTAAGTCGGCATTGTGCCTTTTGTGTTTAATTCCGATGCAATTTTCTGTGTTTCATCGTCAATAAGAAGGTCAGAGGGATGCAGTAAAACTGAAGTGAAGCATGGGAACCTATAACTGGTGTCTCAGGAATGGTTCAAATCATAGACAGTAAGAAGAGTCAGTCTTCTTGTACTTAAGTCGGCATTTTGCCTTTTGTATTTAATTTTGATGCAATTTCTGTGCTTCATCGTCAATAGGAAGGTCAGCTGGATACAGTGAACCTGAAGTGAAGCATCGGAATCTAAAACTAGTGTCACAGGAATGGTTCAAAACAAAGACATTTGGAAGAGTCAGTCTTCTTACTCTTATGTCGGCATTGTGCCTTTTGTATTTAATTCCGATGCAATTTCTGTGCTTCATCGTCAATAAGAAGGTCAGAGAGATACAGTGAAACTGAAGTGAAGCATGGGAGCCTATAACTAGTGTCACAGGAATGGTGCAAATCATAGACAGCAAGAAGAGTCAGTCTTCTTGTACTTAAGTCGGCATTGTACCTTTTGTATTTAATTAAGATTTAATTTCTGTGTTTCATCGTCAATAATAAGGTCAGAGGGATACAGTAAACCTGAAGTGAAGCATCGGAATCTATAACTAGTGTCACAGGAATGGTTCAAAAATATAGACAGTAAGAAGAGTCTATCTTCTTGTACTTAAGTCGGCATTGTGCATTTTGTATTTAATTAAGATGCAATTTCTGTGTTTCATCGTCAATAGGAAGGTGAAAGGGATACAGTAAACCTGAAGTGAAGCATCGGAATCTATAACTAGTGTCACAGGAATGGTTCAAAACATAGACAGTAAGAAGAGACACTCTTTTTGTACTTAATTCGGCATTGTGCCTTTTGTATTTAATTCCGATGCAATTTCTGTGTTTCATCGTCAATACGAAGGTCAGAGGGATACAGTAAACCTGAAGTGAAGCATCGGAATCTATAACTAGTGTCACAGGAATGGTTCAAATCATAGACAGTAATAAGAGTCAGTGTTTTTGTACTGAAGTCGGCATTGTGCCTTTTGTATTTAATTCCGATGAATTTTCTGTGTTTGATCGTCAATAAGACGGTCCGAGGGATACAGTAAACCTGAAGTGAAACATCGGAATCGATAACTAGTGTCACAGGAATGGTTCAAAACATAGACAGTAAGAAGAGTCAGTTTTCTTGTACTTAAGTCGGCATTGTGCCTTTTGTATTTAATTCCGATGCAATTTCTGTGTTTCATCGTCAATAAGAAGGTCAGCTGGACACAGTTACCTGAAGTGAATTATCAGAATCTATAACTAATGTCACCGGAATGGTAGAAAACATTGACAGTAAGAAGAGTCAGTCTTCCTGTACTTAAGTCGGCATTGTGCCTTTTGTAATTAATTAAGATGCAATTTCTGTGTTTCATCGTCAATAAGGAGGTCAGAGGGATACAGAAAACCTGAAGTGAAGCATTGGAATCTATAACTAGTGTCACAGGAATGGTTCAAACCATAGACAGTAAGAAGAGTTAGTGTTCTGGTACTGAAGTCGGCATTGTGCCTTTTGTATTTAATTAAGATACAATTTATGAGTTTCATCGTCAATAATAAGGTCAGGGGGATACAGTAAACCTGAAGTGAAGCATCGGAATCTTTAAATAGTATCACAGGAATGTTTCAAAACATAGACAGTAAGAAGAGTCAGTCTTCTTGTACTTAAGTCGGCATTGTGCCTTTCATATATGATTCCGAAGCAATTTCTGTGTTTCATCGTCAATAAGAAGGTCAGCTGGATACAGTTACCTGAGGTGAATCATCGGAATCTATAACTAATGTCACCGGAATGGTAGAAAACATTGACAGTAAGAAGAGTCAGTCTCCTTGTACTTAAGTCGGCATTGTGCCTTTTGTAATTAATTCCGATGCAATATCTGTGTTTCTTCGTCATTAAGAAGGTCAGAGGGATACAGTAAACCTGAAGTGAAGCATCGGAATCTATAACTCGTGTCACAGAAATGGTTCAAAACATAGACAGTAAGAGAAGCCAGTCTTCTTGTACTTGAGTCGGCATTGTGGCTTTTGTATTTAATTCCGATGCAATTTCTGTGTTTCATCGTCAATAAGAAAGTCAGAGGGATACAGTAAACCTGAAGTGAAGCTTCGGAATCTATAACAAGTGTCACAGGAGTGGTTCAAAACATATCCAGTAAGAAGAGGCATTCTTCTTGTACTTAAGTCGCCATTGTGCCTTTTGTATTTAAATAAGATTTAATTTCTGTGTTTCTTCGTCAATAAGAAGCTCAGAGGGATACAGTAAACCTGAGGTGAAGCATCGGAATCAATAACTAGTATCACAGGTATGGTTCAAAACACAGACAGTAAGAGGAGTTAGTTTTCTTGTACTTAAGTCGGCATTGTGCCTTTTGTGTTTAATTCCGATGCAATTTTCTGTGTTTCATCGTCAATAAGAAGGTCAGAGGGATGCAGTAAAACTGAAGTGAAGCATGGGAACCTATAACTGGTGTCTCAGGAATGGTTCAAATCATAGACAGTAAGAAGAGTCAGTCTTCTTGTACTTAAGTCGGCATTTTGCCTTTTGTATTTAATTTTGATGCAATTTCTGTGCTTCATCGTCAATAGGAAGGTCAGCTGGATACAGTGAACCTGAAGTGAAGCATCGGAATCTAAAACTAGTGTCACAGGAATGGTTCAAAACAAAGACATTTGGAAGAGTCAGTCTTCTTACTCTTATGTCGGCATTGTGCCTTTTGTATTTAATTCCGATGCAATTTCTGTGCTTCATCGTCAATAAGAAGGTCAGAGAGATACAGTGAAACTGAAGTGAAGCATGGGAGCCTATAACTAGTGTCACAGGAATGGTGCAAATCATACACAGCAAGAAGAGTCAGTCTTCTTGTACTTAAGTCGGCATTGTACCTTTTGTATTTAATTAAGATTTAATTTCTGTGTTTCATCGTCAATAATAAGGTCAGAGGGATACAGTAAACCTGAAGTGAAGCATCGGAATCTATAACTAGTGTCACAGGAATGGTTCAAAAATATAGACAGTAAGAAGAGTCTATCTTCTTGTACTTAAGTCGGCATTGTGCATTTTGTATTTAATTAAGATGCAATTTCTGTGTTTCATCGTCAATAGGAAGGTGAAAGGGATACAGTAAACCTGAAGTGAAGCATCGGAATCTATAACTAGTGTCACAGGAATGGTTCAAAACATAGACAGTAAGAAGAGACACTCTTTTTGTACTTAATTCGGCATTGTGCCTTTTGTATTTAATTCCGATGCAATTTCTGTGTTTCATCGTCAATACGAAGGTCAGAGGGATACAGTAAACCTGAAGTGAAGCATCGGAATCTATAACTAGTGTCACAGGAATGGTTCAAATCATAGACAGTAAGAAGAGTCAGTTTTCTTGTACTTAAGTCGGCATTGTGCCTTTTGTATTTAATTCCGATGCAATTTCTGTGTTTCATCGTCAATAAGAAGGTCAGCTGGACACAGTTACCTGAAGTGAATTATCAGAATCTATAACTAATGTCACCGGAATGGTAGAAAACATTGACAGTAAGAAGAGTCAGTCTTCCTGTACTTAAGTCGGCATTGTGCCTTTTGTAATTAATTAAGATGCAATTTCTGTGTTTCATCGTCAATAAGGAGGTCAGAGGGATACAGAAAACCTGAAGTGAAGCATTGGAATCTATAACTAGTGTCACAGGAATGGTTCAAACCATAGACAGTAAGAAGAGTTAGTGTTCTGGTACTGAAGTCGGCATTGTGCCTTTTGTATTTAATTAGGATACAATTTATGAGTTTCATCGTCAATAATAAGGTCAGGGGGATACAGTAAACCTGAAGTGAAGCATCGGAATCTTTAAATAGTATCACAGGAATGTTTCAAAACATAGACAGTAAGAAGAGTCAGTCTTCTTGTACTTAAGTCGGCATTGTGCCTTTCATATATGATTCCGAAGCAATTTCTGTGTTTCATCGTCAATAAGAAGGTCAGCTGGATACAGTTACCTGAGGTGAATCATCGGAATCTATAACTAATGTCACCGGAATGGTAGAAAACATTGACAGTAAGAAGAGTCAGTCTCCTTGTACTTAAGTCGGCATTGTGCCTTTTGTAATTAATTCCGATGCAATATCTGTGTTTCTTCGTCATTAAGAAGGTCAGAGGGATACAGTAAACCTGAAGTGAAGCATCGGAATCTATAACTCGTGTCACAGTAATGGTTCAAAACATAGACAGTAAGAGGAGCCAGTCTTCTTGTACTTGAGTCGGCATTGTGGCTTTTGTATTTAATTCCGATGCAATTTCTGTGTTTCATCGTCAATAAGAAGGTCAGAGGGATACAGTAAACCTGAAGTGAAGCTTCGGAATCTATAACAAGTGTCACAGGAGTGGTTCAAAACATAGACAGTAAGAAGAGGCATTCTTCTTGTACTTAAGTCGCCATTGTGCCTTTTGTATTTAAATAAGATTTAATTTCTGTTTCATCGTCAATAAGAAGGTCAGAGGGATGCAGTAAAACTGAAGTGAAGCATGGGAACCTATAACTGGTGTCACAGGAATGTTACAAATCATAGACAGTAAGAAGAGTCAGTCTTCTTGTACTTAAGTCGGCATTTTGCCTTTTGTATTTAATTTTGATGCAATTTCTGTGCTTCATCGTCAATAGGAAGGTCAGCTGGATACAGTGAACCTGAAGTGAAGCATCGGAATCTATAACTAGTGTCACAGGAATGGTTGAGAGCATAGACAGAAAGAAGAGCCAGTCTTCTTGTACTTGAGTCGGCATTGAGCCTTTTGTATTTAATTCTGATGAATTTTCTGTGTTTGATCGCCAATACGAAGGTCAGAGGGATACAGTAAACCTGAAGTGAAGCAACGGAATCTATAACTAGTATCACAGGAATGGTTCAAACCATAGACAGTAAGAAGAGCCAGTCTTCTTGTACTTAAGTCGGCATTGTGCCTTTCGTTTTTAATTCCGATGCAATTTCTGTGTTTCATCGTCAATAAGAAGGTCAGCTGGATGCAGTTACCTGAAGTGAATCATCGGAATCTATAACTACTGTGACCGGAATGGTAGAAAACATTGACAGTAAGAAGAGTCAGTCTTTTTGTACTTAAGTCGGCATTGTTCCTTTTGTATTTAATTCCGATGCAATATCTGTGTTTCTACTTCATTAAGAAGGTCAGAGGGATACAGTAAACCTGAAGTGAAGCATCGGAATCTATAACTCGGGTCACAGGAATGGTTCAAACATAGACAGCAAGAAGAGTCAGTTTTCTTGTACTTAAGTCGGCATTGGGCCATTTGTATTTAATTCCGATGCAATTTCTGTGATTCATCGTCAATAAGAAGGTCACAGGGATACAGTAAACCTGAAGTGAAGCATCGGAATCTATAGCTAGTGTCACAGGAATGGTTCAAAACATAAACAATAGGAAGAGTCAGTTATCTTGTACTTAGATCGGCATTGTGCCATTTGTATTTAATTCCGATGCAATTTCTGTGTTGCATCGTCAATACGAAGGTCAGAGGGATACAGTCAACCTGAAGTGAAGCTTCGGATTCTATAACTAGTGTCACAGGAATGGTTCAAAACATAGAGAGTAAGAAGAGCCAGTTTTCTTGTACTTAAGTCGGCATTGGGCGTTTTGTATAAAATTACGATGCAATTTCTGTGTTTCATCGTCAACAAGAAGGTCAGAGGGATAAAGTAAACCTGAAGTGAAGCATTGGAATCTATAACTAGTGTAACAGAAATGGTTTAAATCATAGACAGTAAGAAGAGCCAGTCTTCTTGTACTTGAGTCGGCATTGTGCCTTTTGTATTTAATTCCGATGCAATTTGTGGGTTTCTTTGTCAATAAGAAGGTCAGAGGGATTCAGTAAACCTAAAGTCAAGCATCGGAATCTAGTACTAGTGTCACAGGAATGGTTCAAATCATAGACAGTAAGAAGAGTCAGTCTTTTTGTACTTAAGTCGGCATTGTAATTTTTGTATTTAATTCCGATGCAATTTCTGTGTTTGATCGTCAATACGAAGGTCAGAGGGATATACTAAACCTGAAGTGAAGCATCGGTATCTATAACTAGTGTCACAGGAAAGGTTCAAATCTTAGACAGTAAGAAGGGTCAGTCTTCTTGAACTTAAGTCGGCATTGTGCCTTTTGTATTTAATTCCGATGCAATATCAGTGTTTCTTCGTCAATAAGATGGTCAGAGGGATACAGTAAACAAGAAGTGAAGCATCGGAATCTATAACTAGTGTCACAGAAATGGTTCCCAACATAGACAGTAACAAGAGCCAGTCTTCTTGTACTTGAGTCGGCATTGTGCCTTTTGTATTTAATTCCGATGCAATTTCTGTGTTTCATCGTCAATAAGAAGGTCAGAGGGATACAGTAAACCTGAAGTGAAGCGTCGGAATCTATAACTAGTGTAACAGGAGTGGTTCAAAACATAGACAGTTAGAAGGGTCTGTCTTCTTGTACTTAAGTCAGCATTGTGCCTTTTGTATTTAATTCCGTTGCAATATCTGTGTTTCATCGTCATTACGAAGGTCTCGGGATACAGTAAAACTTAAGTGAAGCATCGGAATCTATAACTAGTGTCACAGAAATGGTTCAAAACATAGACAGTAAGAAGAGCCAGTCTTCTTGTACTTGAGTCGGCATTCTGCCTTTTGTATTTAATTAGGCTGCAATTTCTGTGTTTCATCGTCAATAAGAAGGTCAGAGGGATACAGTAAACCTGAAGTGAAGCATCGGAATCTGTAACTAGTGTCACAGGAATGGTTCAAAACAAAGACAGTAAGAAGACCCATTCTTCTTGTACTTAAGTCGGCATTGTGCCTTTTGTATTTAATTCCGATGCAATTTACGTGTTTTATTGTCAATAAGAAGGTCAGAGGGATACAGTAAACCTGAAGTGAAGCATCGGAATCTATAACTAATGTCACAGGTATGGTTCAAAACATAGACAGTAAGAAGACCAATTCTTCTTGTACTTAAGTCGGCATTGTGCCTTTTGTATTTAATTCCGATGCAATTTACGTGTTTCATCGTCAGTAAGAAGGTCAGAGGGATACAGTAAACCAGAAGTGAAGCATCGGTATCTATAACTAGTGTCACAGGAATGGTTCAAAACATAGACAGTAGGAAGAGTCAGTCTACATGTACTTAAGTCGTCATTGTACCTTTTGTATTTAATTCCGATGCAATTTCGGTGTTTCATCGTCAATAAGAAAGTCAGTGGGATACAGTAAACCTGAAGTGGAGAATTGGATTCTATAACTAGTGTCACAGGAATGGTTCAAAAGCATAGAAGGTAGGAACAGTGAGTCTTCTTGTACTTAAGTCGGCATTGTGCCTTTTCTATTTTATTTCGATGCAATATCTGTGTTTCATCGTCAATAAGAAAGTCAGAGGGATACAGTAAACCTGAAGTAAAGCATCGGAATCTATAACTAGTGTCACAGGAATGGTTCAAAACATAGACAGTAGGAGGAGTCAGTCTTCTTGTACTTAACTCGGCATTGTGCCTTTTCTATTTAATTCCGTTGCACTTTCTGTGTTTCATCGTCAATAAGAAGGTCCAAGGGATACAGTAATCCTGAAATGAAGCATCGGATTCCATAACTAGTGTCACAGGAATGGTTCAAAGCATACACTGTAGGAAGAATCAGTCTACATGTACTTAAGTCGGCATTGTGCATTTTGTATTTAATTCCGATGCAATTTCTGTGTTTCATCGTCAATAAGAAGGTCAGAGGGATACCGTAAACCTGAAGTGATGCATCGGTATCTGTAAATAGCGTCACAGGCATGGTTCAAAGCATAGACAGTAGGAAGAGGCAGTCTTCTTGTACTTAAGTCTGCATTGCGCCTTTTGTACTTAATTCCGATGCAATTTCTGTGTTTCATCTTCAATAACAAAGTCCAAGGGATACAGTAAAAACTTAAGTGAAGTATCGGAATCTATAACTAGTGTCACAGGAATGGTTCAAATCATAAACAGTAAGATGAGTCAGTCATCTAGTATGTAAGTCAGCATTGTGATTTTTCTGTTTAATTCCGATGCTATCTCTGTGTTTCATCGTCAAAAAGAAGGTCAGAGGGATACTGTAAACCTGACGTGAAGCATCGGAATCTATAACTAGTGTCACATGAATGGTTCAAAGCATAGAATGTAAGAAGCGTCAGTTTTCTTGTACTTAAGTCGGCATTGTGCTTTTTGTATTTAATTCCGATGCGATTTCTGCGTTTCATCGTCAATAAGAAGGTCCAAGGGATACAGTAAACCTGAAGTGAATCATCGGAATCTATAACTAGTGTCACAGGAATGGTTCAAATCATAGTCAGTAAGAAGAGTCAGTCTTCTTGTACTTAAGTTGACATTGTGCCTTTTGTATTTAATTCCGATGCAATTTCTGTGTTTCATCGTCAATAAGAAGGTCAGAGGGAAGCAGTAAACCTGAAGTGAAGCATCGGAATTTGTAACTAGGGTCACAGGAATGATTCAAAACACAGACAATAAGAAGAGTCAGTCTTCTTGTCCTTAAGTCGGCTTTGTGCCTTTTGTATTTAATTCCGATGCAATTTCTGTCTTTTATCGACAACAAGAAAGACAGATCGATACAGTAAAGCTGAAGTGCAGCATCGGAATTTATAACTAGTGTCAAAGGAATGGTTCAAAGCATAGACAGTAGTAAGAGTCAGTCTTCTTATACTTAAGTCGGCATCGTGCATTTTCTATTTAATTCCGATGCAATTTCTGTGTTTCATCGTCATTATGATGGTCAGAGGGATACAGTAAACCTGAGGTGAAGCATCGGAATCTGTAAATAGCGTCACAGGCATGGTTCAAAACATAGACAGTAAGAAGAGTCAGTCTTCTTGTAATTAAGTCTGCATTGTGCCTTTTGTTCTTAATTCCGATGCGATTTCTGTGTTTCGTCGTTAATAAGAAGGTCAGAGGGACACAGTTAACCTGAAGAGAAGCATCAGAATCTATAACTAGTGTCACAGGAATGGTGCAAAACATAGACAGTAAGAAGAGACAGTCTACTTGTACTTAAGTCGGCATTGTGCCTTTTGTATTTAATTCCGATGCAATTTCTGTGTTTCATCTTCAATAACGAAGTCCAAGGGATACAGTACAACTGAAGTGAAGTTTCGGAATCTATAACTAGTGTCACAGGAATGGTATAAATCATAGACAGTAAGATGAGTCAGTCTTCTAGTACTTAATTCAGCATTGTGCCTTTTCTATTTAATTCCGATGCAATTTCTGTGTTTCATCGTCAAAAAGAAGGTCAGAGGGATACAGTAAACCAGAAGTTAAGCAGCGGATTCTATAACTAATGTCACAGGATTGGTTCAAAACATAGACAGTAGGAAGAGTCAGTCTCCTTGTACTTGAGTCGGCATTGTGCCTTTTATATTTAATTACGATGCAATTTCTGTGTTTCATCGTCAATAATAAGGTCAGAGGGATACAGTAAACCTGAAGTGAAGCATCGGATTCTATAACTAGTCTCACAGGAATGGTTCAAAAGCATAGAAAGTAGGAAGAGTTAGTCTCCTTGTACTTAAGTCGGCATTGTGCCTTTTCTATTTAATTCCGATGCAATTTCTGTGATTCATCGTCAATAAGAAGTCGGAGGGATACAGTAGACCTGAAGTGAGGCATCGGAATCTATATCTAGTGTCACAGGAATGTTTCAAAACATAGAAAGTAGGAAGAGTCAGTCTTCTTGTACTTAACTCGGCATTGTGCCTTTTCTATTTAATTCCGTTGCACTTTCTGTGTTTCATCGTCAATAAGAAGGTCCAAGGGATACAGTAATCCTGAAATGAAGCATCGCAGTCTGTAACTAGTGTCACAGGAATGGTTCAAAACACAGACAATAAGAAGAGTCAGTCTTCTTGTACTTAAGTCGGCATTGTGCCTTTTGTATTTAATTCCGATGCAATATCTGACTTTCATCGACATCAAGAAGGTCAGATCAATACAGTAAACCTGAAGTGAAGCATCGGAATCCATAACTAGTGTCACAGGAATGGTTGAAAGCACAGACAGTAGTAAGAGTCAGTCTTCTTGTACTTAAGTCGGCATTGTGCCTTTTGTATTTATTTCCGATGCAATTTCTGTGTTTCATCGTCAATAAGAAGGTCAGAGTGATGCAGTAAACCTGAAGTGAAGCATCGGAATCTGTAACTAGCGTCACAGGAATGGGTCAAAACACAGACATTAAGAAGAGTCAGTCTTCTTGTACTTAATTCGGCATTGTGCCTTTTGTATTTAATTCCGATGCAATTTCTGTGTTTCATCGTCATTAAGATGGTCGGAGGGATACAGTAAACCTGAAGTTAAGCAGCGGAATCTATAACTAATGTCACAGGAATGGTTCAAAACATAGACAGTAGGAAGAGTCAGTCCTCTTGTACTTGAGTCGGCATTGCAATTTCTGTGTTTCAGTGTTTCATCGTCAATAAGAAGATCAGAGGTATACAGCAAACCTGAAGTGAAGCATCGTAATCTATAACTAGCGTCACAGGAATGGTTGAAAACGTAGACAGGAGGAGGAGTCAGGCTTCTTGTACTTAAGTGGGCATTGTGCCTTTTCTGTGCAATTTCTCTGTTTAATCGTCAATAAGAAGGTCAGAGGGATACAGTAAACCTGAAGTGAGGCATCGGAATCTATAACTAGTGTCACAGGAACGGTTCAAAACATAGACAGTAAGTAGAGTCAGTCTTCTTGTACTTGAGTCAGCATTGTGCCTTTTGTATTTAATTCCGATGCAATTTCTGTGTTTCATCGTCAATAAGAAGGTCAGAGGGATACAGTAAACCTGAAGTGAAGAATTGGATTCTATAACTAGGGTCACAGGAATGGTTCATAAGCATAGATCGTAGGAAGAGTGAGTCTTCTTGTACTTAAGTCGGCATTGTGCCTTTTCTATTTAATTCCGTTGCACTTTCTGTGTTTCATCGTCAATAAGAAGGTCCAAGGGATACAGTAATCCTGAAATTAAGCATCGGATTCTATAACTAGTGTCACAGGAATGGTTCAAAGCATAGACAGTAGGAAGAGTCAGTCTACATGTACTTAAGTCGGCTTTGTGCCTTTTGTATTTAATTCAGATGCAATTTCTGTGTTTGATCGTCTATATGAAGTTTTAAGGGATACAGTAAACCTGAAGTGAATCATCGGAATCTATAACTAGTGTCACAGGAATTGTTCAAAACATAGTCAGTAATAAGAGTCAGTCTTCTTGTACTTAAGTCGATATTGTATCTTTTCTATTTAATTCCGATGCAATTTCTGTGTTTCATCGTCATTAAGAAGGTCCAAGGGATACAGTAAACCTGAAGTGAATCATCGGAATCTATAACTAGTGTCACAGGAATGGTTCAAATCATACTCAGTAAGAAGAGTCAGTCTTCTTGTACTTAAGTTGACATTGTGCCTTTTGTATTTAATTCCGATGCAATTTCTGTGTTTCATCGTCAATAAGAAGGTCAGAGGGAAGCAGTAAACCTGAAGTGAAGCTTCGGAATCTGTAACTAGCGTCACAGGAATGGTTAAAACACAGACAATAAGAAGAGTCAGTCTTCTTGTCCTTAAGTCGGCTTTGTGCCTTTTGTATTTAATTCCGATGCAATTTCTGTCTTTTATCGACAACGAGATGGTCAGATCGATACAGTAAACCTGAAGTGAGGCATCGGAATCTATAACTAGTCACAGGAATGTATCAAAACATAGACAGTAAGTAGAGTCAGTCTTCTTGTATTTGAGTCGGCATTGTGCCTTTTGTATTTAATTCCGATGCAATTTCTGTGTTTCATCGTCAATAATAAGGTCCGAGGGATACAGTAAACCTGAAGTTAAGCAGCGGATTCTATAACCAATGTCACAGGATTGGTTCAAAACATAGACAGTAGGAAGAGTCAGTCTCCTTGTACTTGAGTCGGCATTGTGCCTTTTATATTTAATTACGATGCAATTTCTGTGTTTCATCGTCAATAATAAGGTCAGAGGGATACAGTAAACCTGAAGTGAAACATCGGATTCTATAACTAGTCTCACAGGAATGGTTCAAAAGCATAGAAAGTAGGAAGAGTTAGTCTCCTTGTACTTAAGTCGGCATTGTGCCTTTTCTATTTAATTCCGATCCAATTTCTGTGATTCATCGTCAATAAGAAGTCAGAGGGATACAGTAGACCTGAAGTGAGGCATCGGAATCTATATCTAGTGTCACTGGAATGGTTCAAAACATAGAAAGTAGGAAGAGTCAGTCTTCTTGTACTTAACTCGGCATTGTGCCTTTTCTATTTAATTCCGTTGCACTTTCTGTGTTTCATCGTCAATAAAAAGGTCCAAGGGATACAGTAATCCTGAAATGAAGCATCGCAGTCTGTAACTATTGTCACAGGAATGGTTCAAAACACAGACAATAAGAAGAGTCAGTCTTCTTGTACTTAAGTCGGCATTGTGCCTTTTGTATTTAATTCCGATGCAATATCTGACTTTCATCGACATCAAGAAGGTCAGATCAATACAGTAAACCTGAAGTGAAGCATCGGAATCCATAACTAGTGTCACAGGAATGGTTGAAAGCACAGACAGTAGTAAGAGTCAGTCTTCTTGTACTTAAGTCGGCATTGTGCCTTTTGTATTTAATTCCGATGCAATTTCTGTGTTTCATCGTCAATAAGAAGGTCAGAGTGATGCAGTAAACCTGAAGTGAAGCATCGGAATCTGTAACTAGCGTCACAGGAATGGGTCAAAACACAGACATTAAGAAGAGTCAGTCTTCTTGTACTTAAGTCGGCATTGTGCCTTTTGTATTTAATTCCGATGCAATTTCTGTGTTTCATCGTCATTAAGATGGTCGGAGGGATACAGTAAACCTGAAGTTAAGCAGGGGAATCTATAACTAATGTCACAGGAATGGTTCAAAACATAGATAGTAGGAAGAGTCAGTCCTCTTGTACTTCAGTCGGCATTGCAATTTCTGTGTTTCTGTGTTTCATCGTCAATAAGAAGATCAGAGGTATACAGCAAACCTGAAGTGAAGCATCGGAATCTATAACTAGTGTCACAGGAATGGTTCAAAGCATAGACAGTAGGAAGAGTCAGTCTACATGTACTTAAGTCGGCTTTGTGCCTTTTGTATTTAATTCAGATGCAATTTCTGTGTTTGATCGTCTATATGAAGTTTTAAGGGATACAGTAAACCTGAAGTGAATCATCGGAATCTATAACTAGTGTCACAGGAATTGTTCAAAACATAGTCAGTAATAAGAGTCAGTCTTCTTGTACTTAAGTCGATATTGTATCTTTTCTATTTAATTCCGATGCAATTTCTGTGTTTCATCGTCAATAAGAAGGTCAGAGGGATGCAGAAAACCTGAAGTGAAGCATCGGAATCTGTAAGTAGCGTCCCAGGAATGGTTCAAAACACAGACAAGAAGAAAAGTCAGTCTCCTTGTACTTAAGTCGGCATTGTGCCTTTTGTATTTAATTCTGATGCAATTTCTGTCTTTCATCGACAACAAGATGGTCAAATCGATACAGTAAACCTGAAGTGAAGCATCGGAATCTATAACTAGTGTCACAGGAATGGTTCAAAGCATAGATAGTAGTAAGAGTCAGTCTTCTTGTACTTAAGTCGGCACTGTGCCTTTTCTATTTATTGCCGATGCAATTTCTGTGTTTCATCGTCATTAAGATAGTTAGAGGGATACAGTAAAGCTGAAGTGAAGCATCGGAATTTGTAAATAGCGTCACAGGCATGGGTCAAAACATAGACAGTAAGAAGAGTCAGTCTTCTTGTACGTAAGTGGGCATTGTGCCTTTTCTACTTAATTCCGATGCAATTTCTGTGTTTCATCATCAATAAGAAGGTCCAAATCATACAGTAAACCTGAAGTGAAGCATCGGAATCTATAACTAGTGTCACTGGAATGGTTCAAACCATAGACAGTAAGAAGAGTCAGTCTTCCTGTACTTAAGTCGGCATTGTGCCTTTTGTATTTAATTCCGATGATATTTCTGTGTTTTATCGTCAATAAGAAGATCAGAGGGATACAGTAAACCTGAAGTCAAGCATCGGAATCTATAACTAGTGTCACAGGAATGGTTCAAAACATAGACAGTAGGAGGAGTCAGTCTTCTTCTACTTAACTCGGCAATGTGCCTTTTCTATTTAATTCCGTTGCACTTTCTGTGTTTCATCGTCAATAAGAAGGTCCAAGGGTTACAGTAATCCTGAAATGAAGCATCGGATTCCATAACTAGTGTCACAGGAATGGTTCAAAGCATACACAGTAGGAAGAATCAGTTTAAATGTACTTAAGTCGGCATTGTGCCTTTTGTATTTAATTCCGACGCAATTTCTGTGTTTCATCGTCAATAAGAAGGTCCAAGGGATACAGTTAACCTGAAAGGAAGCATCGGAATCTATAACTAAGGTCACAGGAATGTTTCAAAACATAGACAGTAAGAAGAATCAGTCTACATGTACTTAAGTCGGCATTGTGCCTTTTGTATTTAATTCCGATGCAATTTCTGTGTTTCATCGTCAATAAGAAGGTCAGAGGGATACTGTAAACCTCAAGTGATGCATCGGAATCTGTACATAGCGTCACAGGCATTGTTCAAAGCATAGACAGTAGGAAGAGGCAGTCTTCTTGTACTTAAGTCTGCATTGTGCCTTTTGTACTTAATTCCGATGCAATTTCTGTGTTTCATCTTCAATAACAAAGTCCAAGGGATACAGTAAAACTTAAGTGAAGTATCGGAATCTATAACTAGTGTCACAGGAATGGTTCAAATCATAGACAGTAAGATGAGTCAGTCATCTAGTATTTAAGTCAGCATTGTGCCTTTTCTGTTTAATTCCGATGCTACTTCTGTGTTTCATCGTCAAAAAGAAGGTCAGGGGGATAAAGTAAACCTGACGTGAAGCATCGGAATCTATAACTAGTGTCATAGGAATGGTTCCAATCATAGACGGTAAGAAGAGTCAGTCTTCTTGTACTTAATTCGGCATTGTGCATTTTCTATTTAATTCCGATGCAATTTCTTTGTTTCATCGTCAATAAGAAGGTCCAAGGGATACAGTAATCCTGAAATGAAGCATCGCAATCTGTAACTAGTGTCACAGGAATGGTTAAAACACAGACAATAAGAAGAGTCAGTCTTCTTGTCCTTAAGTCGGCTTTGTGCCTTTTGTATTTAATTCCGATGCAATTTCTGTCTTTTATCGACAACGAGAAGGTCAGATCGATACAGTAAACCTGAAGTGAGGCATCGGAATCTATAACTAGTCACAGGAATGTATCAAAACATAGACAGTAAGTAGAGTCAGTCTTCTTGTATTTGAGTCGGCTTTGTGCCTTTTGTATTTAATTCCGATGCAATTTCTGTGTTTCATCGTCAATAATAAGGTCAGAGGGATACAGTAAACCTGAAGTGAAGCATCGGATTCTATAACTAGTCTCACAGGAATGGTTCAAAAGCATAGAAAGTAGGAAGAGTTAGTCTCCTTGTACTTAAGTCGGCATTGTGCCTTTTCTATTTAATTCCGATGCAATTTCTATAATTCATCGTCAATAAGAAATCAGAGGGATACAGTAAACCTGAAGTGAGGCATCGGAATCTATATCTAGTGTCACAGGAATGGTTCAAAACATAGAAAGTAGGAAGAGTCAGTCTTCTTGTATTTAACTCGGCATTGTGCCTTTTCTATTTAATTCCGTTGCACTTTCTGTGTTTCATCGTCAATAAGAAGGTCCAAGGGATACAGTAATCCTGAAATGAAGCATCGCAATCTGTAACTAGTGTCACAGGAATGGTTCAAATCACAGACAATAAGAAGAGTCAGTCTTCTTGTACTTAAGTCGGCATTGTGCCTTTTGTATTTAATTCCGATGCAATTTCTGTCTTTCATCGACATCAAGAAGGTCAGATCAATACAGTAAACCCGAAGTGAAGCATCGGAATCCATAACTAGTGTCACAGGAATGGTAGAAAGCATAGACAGTAGTAAGAGTCAGTCTTCTTGTACTTAAGTCGGCATTGTGCCTTTTGTATTTAATTCCGATGGAATTTCTGTGTTTCATCGTCAATAAGAAGGTCAGAGTGATGCAGTAAACCTGAAGTGAAGCATCGGAATCTGTAACTAGCGTCACAGGAATGGGTCAAAACACAGACAATAAGAAGAGTCAGTCTTCTTGTACTTAAGTCGGCATTGTGCCTTTTGTATTTAATTCCGATGCAATTTCTGTGTTTCATCGTCATTAAGATGGTCAGAGGGATACAGTAAACCTGAAGTTAAGCAGCGGAATCTATAACTAATGTTACAGGAATGGTTCAAAACATAGACAGTAGGAGGAGTCAGTCCTTTGGACTTGGGTCGGCATTGCAATTTCTGTGTTTCATCGTCAATAAGAAGATCAGAGGTATACAGCAAACCTGAAGTGAAGCATCGGAATCTATAACTAGTGTCACAGGAATGGTTCAAAACAGTTAGTAAGAAGAGTCAGTCTTCTTGTACTTAAGTCGGCATTGTGCCTTTTCTATTTAATTCCGATGCAATTTCTGTGATTCATCGTAAGTAAGAAGGTCCGAGGGATACAGTAAACCTGCAGTGATGCGTCGGAATCCATAATTAGTGTCACAGGAATTATTCAAAACGTAGGCAGTAGGAAGAGTCAGTCTTCTTGTACTTAAGTGGGCATTGTGTCATTTTTATTTAATTCCGATGCACTTTCTGTGTTTCATCGTCAATAAGAAGGTCCAAGGGATACAGTTAACCTGAAAGGAAGAATCGGAATCTATAATTAAGGTCACAGGAATGGTTCAAAACATAGACAGTAGGAAGAATCAGTCTACATGTACTTAAGTCGGCATTGTGCCTTTTGTATTTAATTCCGATGCAATTTCTGTGTTTCATCGTCAATAGGAAGGTCGGAGGGATACAGTAAACCTGAAGTGAAGCATCGGAATCTATAACTAGTGTCACAGGAGTGTTTCAAAGCATAGACAGTAGGAAGAGTCAGTCTACATGTACTTAAGTCGGCATTGTGCCTTTTGTATTTAATTCCGATGCAATTTCTGTCTATCATCGACAACAGATCGATAGAGTAATCCTGAAATGAAGCATCGTATTCTATAACTAGTGTCACAGGAGTGTTTCAAAGCATAGACAGTAGGAAGAGTCAGTCTACATGTACTTAAGTTGGCACTGTGCTTTTTCTATTTAATTCCGATACAATTTTAGTGTTTCATCGTCAATAAGAACGTCCAAGGGATACAGTAAACCTGAAGTGAGGCATCGGAATCTATAACTAGTGTCACAGGAATGGTTCAAAACATAGACAGTAAGTAGAGTCAGTCTTCTTGTACTTGAGTCAGCATTGTGCCTTTTGTATTTAATTCCGATGCAATTTCTGTGTTTCATCGTCAATAAGAAGGTCAGAGGGATACCGTAAAACTCGAAGTGAAGAATTGGATTCTATAACTAGTGTCACAGGAATGGTTCAAAAGCATAGAAAGTAGGAAGAGTGAGTCTTCTTGTACTTAAGTCGGTATTGTGCCTTTTTTATTTTATTCCGATGCAATTTCTGTGTTTCATCGTCAATAAGAAAGTCAGAGGGATACAGTAAACCTGATGTAAGGCATCGGAATCTATAACTAGTGTCACAGGAATGGTTCAAAACATAGACAATAGGAAGAGTACTTAACTCGGCATTGTGCCTTTTCTATATAATTCCGTTGCTCTTTCTGTGTTTCATCGTCAATAAGAAGGTTTAAGGGATACAGTAAACCTGAAGTGAATCATCGGAATCTATAACTAGTGTCACAGGAATGGTTCAAAACATAGTCAGTAATAAGAGTCAGTCTTCTTGTACTTAAGTCGATATTGTGCCTTTTCTATTTAATTCCGATGCAATTTCTGTGTGTCATCGTCAATAAGAAGGTCAGAGGGATACAGTAAACCTGAAGTGAAGCATCGGAATCTATAACTAGTGTCACAGGAGTGTTTCAAAGCATAGACAGTAGGAAGAGTCAGTCTACATGTACTTAAGTCGGCATTGTGCCTTTTGTATTTAATTCCGATGCAATTTCTGTGTTTCGTCGTCAATAAGAAGGTTTAAGGGATACAGTAAACCTGAAGTGAATCATCGGAATCTATAACTAGTGTCACAGGAAGGGTTCAAAACATAGTCAGTAATAATAGTCAGTCTTCTTGTACTTAAGTCGATATTGTGCCTTTTCTATTTAATTCCGATGCAATTTCTGTCTTTCATCGTCAATAAGAAGGTCAGAGGGATGCAGTAAACCTGAAGTGAAGCATCGGAATCTGTAACTAGCGTCCCAGGAATGGTTCAAAACACAGACAATAAGAAGAGTCAGTCTTCTTGTACTTAAGTCGCCATTGTGCCTTTTGTATTTAATTCCGATGCAATTTCTGTCTATCATCGACAACAGATCGATACAGTAATCCTGAAATGAAGCATCGTATTCTATAACTAGTGTCACAGGAGTGTTTCAAAGCATAGACAGTAGGAAGAGTCAGTCTACATGTACTTAAGTCGGCACTGTGCTTTTTCTATTTAATTCCGATACAATTATAGTGTTTCATCGTCAATAAGAACGTCCAAGGGATACATTAAACCTGAAGTGAGGCATCGGAATCTATAACTAGTGACACAGGAATGGTTCAAAACATAGACAGTAAGTAGAGTCAGTCTTCTTGTACTTGAGTCAGCATTATGCCTTTTGTATTTAATTCCGATGCAATTTCTGTGTTTCATCGTCAATAAGAAGGTCAGAGGCATACAGTAAAACTGAAGTGAAGAATTGGATTCTATAACTAGTGTCACAGGAATGGTTCAAAAGCATAGAAAGTAGGAAGAGTGAGTCTTCTTGTACTTAACTCGGCATTGTGCCTTTTCTATTTAATTCCGTTGCTCTTTCTGTGTTTCATCGTCAATAAGAAGGTTTAAGGGAAACTGTAAACCTGAAGTGAATCATCGGAATCTATAACTAGTGTCACAGGAATGGTTCAAAACATAAACAGTAAGTAGAGTCAGTCTTCTTGTACTTGAGTCAGCATTGTGCCTTTTGTATTTAATTCCGATGCAATTTCTGTGTTTCATCGTCAATAAGAAGCTCAGAGGGATACAGTAAACCTGAAGTGAAGAATTGGATTCTATAACTAGTGTCACAGGAATGGTTCAAAAGCATAGAAAGTAGGAAGAGTGAGTCTTCTTGTACTTAAGTCGGCATTGTGCCTTTTCTATTTTATTCCGATGTAATTTCTGTTTTCATCATCAAAAAGAAGGTCAGAGGGATACAGTAAACCTGAAGTGAAGCATCGGAATCTATAACTAGTGTCACAGTAATGGTTCAAAACATAGACAGTAGCAAGAGTCAGTCTTCTTGTACTTAAGTCGGCATTGTGCCTTTTCTATTTAATTCCGATGCAATTTCTGTGTTTCATCGTCAATAAGAAGGTCCAAGGGATACAGTAAACGTGAAGTGAAGCATCGCAATCTATAACTAGTGTCACAGGAATGGTTCAAAACATAGACAGTATTAAGAGTCAGTCTTCTAGTACTTAAGTCGGCATTGTGCCTTTTCTATTTAATTCCGATGTAATTTCTGTTTTCATCGTCAAAAAGAAGTCAGAGGGATACAGTAAACCTGAAGTGAAGCATCGGAATCTATAACTAGTGTCACAGTAATGGTTCAAAACATAGACAGTAGCAAGAGTCAGTCTTCTTGTACTTAAGTCGGCATTGTGCCTTTTCTATTTAATTCCGATGCAATTTCTGTGTTTCATCGTCAATAAGAAGGTCCAAGGGATACAGTAAACGTGAAGTGAAGCATCGCAATCTATAACTAGTGTCACAGGAATGGTTCAAATCATAGACAGTATTAAGAGTCAGTCTTCTTGTACTTAAGTCGGCAATGTGCCTTTTCTATTTAATTCCGACGCGATTTCTTTGTTTCATCGTCAATTAGAAAGTCCAAGGGATACAGTAAACCTGAAGTGAAGCATCGGAATCTGTAACTAGTGTCACAGGAATGGTTCAAAACATAGACAGTAGGAAGAGTCAGTCTTCTTGTACTTAAGTCGGCATTGTGCTTTTTCTATTTAATTCCGTTGCAATTTCAGTGTTTCATCGTCAATAAGAAGGTCAGAGGGATACAGTAACCCTGAAATGAAGCATCGGAATCTGTAACTAGCGTCACAGGAATGGTTCAAAACATAGTAAGTAAGAAGAGTCAGTCTTCTTGTACGTAAGTCGGCATTGTGCCTTTTGTATTTAATTCCGATACAATTTCTGTGTTTCATCGTCAATAAGAAGGTCCAAGGGATATAGTAAACCTGAAGTGAAGCATCGGAATCTATTACTAGTGTCACAGGAATGGTTCAAATCATAGACAGTAAGAAGAGTCAGTCTTCTTGTACTGAAGTTGGCATTGTCCTCTTTTCAATTTAATTCCGATGCAATTACTGTGTTTCCTCGTCAATAAGAAGGTCAGAGGGATACAGTAAACCTGAAGTGAAGCATCGGAATCTCTAACTAGTGTCACAGGAATGGTTCAAAACATAGTCAGTAAGAAGAGTCAGTCTTCTTCTACCTACGTCGTCATTGTGCCATTTGTATTTAATTCCGATGCAATATCTGTGTGTCATCGTCAATAAGAAGGTCCAAGGGATACTGTAAACCTGAAGTGAAGCATCGGAATCTGTAACTAGCGCCACAGGAATGGTTCAAAACATAGTCAGTAAGAAGAATCAGTCTTCTTGTACTTAAGTCGGCATTGTGGCTTTTGTATTTAATTCCAATGCAATTTCTGTGTTTCATCGTCAGTTCGAAGGTCAGAGGGATACAGTAAACCTGAAGTGAAGCATCGTAATCCATAACTAGTGTCACTGGAATGGTTCAAAACAGTCAGTAAGAAGAGTCAGTCTTCTTGTACTTAAGTCGGCATTGTGCCTTTTGTATTTAATTCCGATGCAATTTCTGTGTTTCATCGTCAATAAGAAGGTCCAAGGGATACAGTAAATCTGAGGTGAAGCATCGGAATCTATAAATAGTGTCACAGGAATGGTTCAAAACATTGACAGTAAGTAGAGTCAGTCTTCTTGTACTTAAGTCGGCATTGTGCCTTTTCTATTTAATTCCGATGCAATTTCTGTTTTTCATCGTCAAAAAAAATGTCAGAGGGATACAGTAAACCTGAAGTGAAGCATCGGACTTTATAACTAGTGTCACAGGAATGGTTCAAAACATAGACAGTAGGAAGAGTTAGTCCTCTTGTACTTAAGTCGGCATTGTGCCTTTTGTATCTAACTCCGATGCACTATCTGTGTTTCATCGTCAATAAGGAAATCCAAGGGATACAGTAAACCTGAAATGAAGCATCGGAATCTATAACTAGTGGCACAGGAATGGTTCAAAACATAGACAGTAGGAAGATTCAGTCTACATGTACATATGTCGGCATCGTGCCTTTTGTATTTATTTCCGATGCATTTTCTGTGTTTCATCGTCAATAAGAAGGTCAAAGGGATACAGTAAACCTGAAGTGAAGCATATGAATCCATAACTAGTGTCACAGGAATGGTTCAAAACATAGTCAGTAATAAGAGTCAGTCTTCTTGTACTTAAGTCGGCATTGTGCCATTTGTATTTAATTCCGATGCAATTTCTGTGATTCATCGTCAATAAGAAGGTCCAAGGGATACAGTAAACCTGAAGTGAAGCATCGGAATCTGTTACTAGTGTCACAGGAATGGTTCAAAACATACTCAGTAAGAAGAGTCAGCCTTCTTGTACTTAAGTCGGCATTGTGCCTTTTCTATTTAATTCCGATGCAATTTCTGTGTTTCATCGTAAATAAGAAGGTCCATAGGATACAGTAAACCTGAAGTGAATCGTCGGAATCTATAACTAGTGTCACAGGATTGGTTCAAAACATAGACAGTACGAAGAGTCAATCTTCTTGTACTTAAGTCGGCATTGTGCCTTTTGTATTTAGTTCCGTTGCTATTTCTGTGTTTCATCGTCAAAAGAAGGTCCTAGGGATAGAGCAAACCTGAAGTGAAGCATCGAAATCTATAAGTAGTGTCACAGGAATGGTTCAAAACATAGTCAGTAAGAAGAGTCAGTCTTCTTGTACATAAGTCGGCATTCTGCCTATTCTATTTAATTCCGATGCAATTTCTGCGTTTTATCGTCAATAAGAAGGTCCAAGGGATGCAGTAAACCTGAAGTGAAGCATCGGAATCTATAACTAGTGTCACAGGAATGGTTGAAAACATAGACAGTTGGAAGAGTCAATCTTCTTGTACTTAAGTCGGCATTGTGCCTTTTCTATTTAATTCCGATGCAATATCTGTGTTTCATCGTCAATAAGAAAGTCCGAGGGATACAGTAAACCAGATGTGAAGCATCGGAATCTATAACTTGTGTCACAGCAATGGTTCAAAGCATAGTCAGTAAGAAGAGACAGTCTTCTTGTACTTAAGTCGGCATTGTTCCTTTTCAATTTAATTCCGATGCAATATCTGTGTTTCATCGTCAATAAGGTCAGAGGGATACAGTAAACTTGAATTGAAGCATCGGAATCTATAACTAGTGTCGCAGGAATGGTTCCAAATCTACTCAGTAAGAAGAGTGAGTCTTCTTGTACTTACGTCGGCATTGTGCTTTTTCTATTTAATTCCGATGCAATTTCTGTGTTTCATCGTCAATACGATGGTCCAAGGGGTACAGTAAACCTGAAGTGAAGCATCGGAATCTATAACTCGTGTCACAGGAATGGTTCAAAACGTAGTCAGTAAGAAGAGTCAGTCTTCTTGTACTTAAGTTGGCACTGCGCCTTTTGTATATAATTCCGATGCAAATTCTGTGTTTCATCGTCAATAACAAGGTCAGAGGGATGCAGTAAACCGGAAGTGAAGCATCGGAATTTATAACTAGTGTCACAGGAATGGTTTAAAGCAGTCAGTAAGAAGAGTCAGTCTTCTTGTACTTAAGTCGGCATTGTGCTTTTTCTATTTAATTCCGATGCAATTTCTGTGTTTCATCGTCAATAAGAAGGTCCAAGGGATGCTGTAAACCTGAAGTGAGGCATCGGAATCTATAACTAGTGTCACAGGAATGGTTCAAACATAGACAGAAGAGTCAGTCTTCTTGTACTTAAGGCAGCATTATTCCTTTTCTATTTAATTCCGATGCAATTTCTGTATTTCATCGTCAAAACGAAGGTCAGAGGGATACAGTAAACCTGAAGTGAAGCATCGGAATCTATAACTAATGTCACAGGCATCGTTCAAAACATAGACAGTAGTAAGAGTCATTCATCTTGTACTTACGTCTTCATTGTGCCTTTTGTATTTAGTTCCGTTGCAATTTCTATCCTAGGGATAGGGTAATCGTGAAGTGAAGCATCGGAATCTATAACTAGTGTCACAGGAATGGTTCAAAACATAGTCAGTAAGAAGGGTCAGACTTCTTGTACTTATGTCGGCTTTGTGCCTTTTCTATTTAATTCCGATGCAATATCTGTGTTTCATCGTCAATAACAAGGTCAGAGGGATACAGTAAACCTGTAGTGAAGCATCGGAATCTATAAATAGTGTCACAGGAATGGTTCCAAACATAGTCAGTAAGAAGAGTCAGTCTTCTTGTACTTAAGTCGGCATTGTGCCTTTTGTATTTAATTCCAATGCAATATCTGTGTTTCATCGCCAATAAGATAGTCAGAGGGATACAGTAAACCACAAGTGAAGCATCGGAATCTATAACTAGAGTCACAGGAACGGTTCAAAACAGTTAGTAAGAAGAGTCAGTCTTCTTGTATTTAAGTCGGCATTGTGCCTTTTGTATTTAATTCCAATGCATTTGCTGTGTTTCATCGTCAATGAGAAGGTCCAAGGGATACTGTAGACCTGAAGTGAAGCATCGGAATCTATAACTAGTGTCACAGGAATGGTTCAAAACATAGTAAGTAGAGTCAGTCTTCTTGTACTTAAGTCGGCATTTTGCCTTTTCTAATTAATTCCGATGCAATTTCTGTATTTCGTCGCCAATAAGGTGGTCCAAAGGATACAGTAAACCTGAAGTGAAGCATCGGAATCTATAACTAGTGTCACAGGAATGGTTCAAAACATAGACAGTATTAAGAGTCAGTCTTCTAGTACTTAAGTCGGCATTGTGCCTTTTCTATTTAATTCCGATGTAATTTCTGTTTTCATCGTCAAAAAGAAGTCAGAGGGATACAGTAAACCTGAAGTGAAGCATCGGAATCTATAACTAGTGTCACAGTAATGGTTCAAAACATAGACAGTAGCAAGAGTCAGTCTTCTTGTACTTAAGTCGGCATTGTGCCTTTTCTATTTAATTCCGATGCAATTTCTGTGTTTCATCGTCAATAAGAAGGTCCAAGGGATACAGTAAACGTGAAGTGAAACATCGCAATCTATAACTAGTGTCACAGGAATGGTTCAAATCATAGACAGTATTAAGAGTCAGTCTTCTTGTACTTAAGTCGGCAATGTGCCTTTTCTATTTAATTCCGACGCGATTTCTTTGTTTCATTCCAATTAGAAAGTCCAAGGGATACAGTAAACCTGAAGTGAAGCATCGGAATCTGTAACTAGTGTCACAGGAATGGTTCAAAACATAGACAGTAGGAAGAGTCAGTCTTCTTGTACTTAAGTCGGCATTGTGCTTTTTCTATTTAATTCCGTTGCAATTTCAGTGTTTCATCGTCAATAAGAAGGTCAGAGGGATACAGTAACCCTGAAATGAAGCATCGGAATCTGTAACTAGCGTCACAGGAATGGTTCAAAACATAGTAAGTAAGAAGAGTCAGTCTTCTTGTACGTAAGTCGGCATTGTGCCTTTTGTATTTAATTCCGATACAATTTCTGTGTTTCATCGTCAATAAGAAGGTCCAAGGGATATAGTAAACCTGAAGTGAAGCATCGGAATCTATTACTAGTGTCACAGGAATGGTTCAAATCATAGACAGTAAGAAGAGTCAGTCTTCTTGTACTGAAGTTGGCATTGTCCTCTTTTCAATTTAATTCCGATGCAATTACTGTGTTTCCTCGTCAATAAGAAGGTCAGAGGGATACAGTAAACCTGAAGTGAAGCATCGGAATCTCTAACTAGTGTCACAGGAATGGTTCAAAACATAGTCAGTAAGAAGAGTCAGTCTTCTTCTACCTACGTCGTCATTGTGCCATTTGTATTTAATTCCGATGCAATATCTGTGTGTCATCGTCAATAAGAAGGTCCAAGGGATACTGTAAACCTGAAGTGAAGCATCGGAATCTGTAACTAGCGCCACAGGAATGGTTCAAAACATAGTCAGTAAGAAGAATCAGTCTTCTTGTACTTAAGTCGGAATTGTGGCTTTTGTATTTAATTCCAATGCAATTTCTGTGTTTCATCGTCAGTTCGAAGGTCAGAGGGATACAGTAAACCTGAAGTGAAGCATCGTAATCCATAACTAGTGTCACTGGAATGGTTCAAAACAGTCAGTAAGAAGAGTCAGTCTTCTTGTACTTAAGTCGGCATTGTGCCTTTTGTATTTAATTCCGATGCAATTTCTGTGTTTCATCGTCAATAAGAAGGTCCAAGGGATACAGTAAATCTGAGGTGAAGCATCGGAATCTATAAATAGTGTCACAGGAATGGTTCAAAACATTGACAGTAAGTAGAGTCAGTCTTCTTGTACTTAAGTCGGCATTGTGCCTTTTCTATTTAATTCCGATGCAATTTCTGTTTTTCATCGTCAAAAAAAATGTCAGAGGGATACAGTAAACCTGAAGTGAAGCATCGGACTTTATAACTAGTGTCACAGGAATGGTTCAAAACATAGACAGTAGGAAGAGTTAGTCCTCTTGTACTTAAGTCGGCATTGTGCCTTTTGTATCTAACTCCGATGCACTATCTGTGTTTCATCGTCAATAAGGAAATCCAAGGGATACAGTAAACCTGAAATGAAGCATCGGAATCTATAACTAGTGGCACAGGAATGGTTCAAAACATAGACAGTAGGAAGATTCAGTCTACATGTACATATGTCGGCATCGTGCCTTTTGTATTTATTTCCGATGCATTTTCTGTGTTTCATCGTCAATAAGAAGGTCAAAGGGATACAGTAAACCTGAAGTGAAGCATATGAATCCATAACTAGTGTCACAGGAATGGTTCAAAACATAGTCAGTAATAAGAGTCAGTCTTCTTGTACTTAAGTCGGCATTGTGCCATTTGTATTTAATTCCGATGCAATTTCTGTGATTCATCGTCAATAAGAAGGTCCAAGGGATACAGTAAACCTGAAGTGAAGCATCGGAATCTGTTACTAGTGTCACAGGAATGGTTCAAAACATACTCAGTAAGAAGAGTCAGCCTTCTTGTACTTAAGTCGGCATTGTGCCTTTTCTATTTAATTCCGATGCAATTTCTGTGTTTCATCGTAAATAAGAAGGTCCATAGGATACAGTAAACCTGAAGTGAATCGTCGGAATCTATAACTAGTGTCACAGGATTGGTTCAAAACATAGACAGTACGAAGAGTCAATCTTCTTGTACTTAAGTCGGCATTGTGCCTTTTGTATTTAGTTCCGTTGCTATTTCTGTGTTTCATCGTCAAAAGAAGGTCCTAGGGATAGAGCAAACCTGAAGTGAAGCATCGAAATCTATAAGTAGTGTCACAGGAATGGTTCAAAACATAGTCAGTAAGAAGAGTCAGTCTTCTTGTACATAAGTCGGCATTGTGCCTATTCTATTTAATTCCGATGCAATTTCTGCGTTTTATCGTCAATAAGAAGGTCCAAGGGATGCAGTAAACCTGAAGTGAAGCATCGGAATCTATAACTAGTGTCATAGGAATGGTTCAAAACATAGTCAGTAAGAAGAGTCACTCTTCTTGTACTTAAGATGGCATTGTGCCCTTTGTATTTAATTCCGATGCAAATTCTGTGTTTCATCGTCAATTAGTAGGTCAGAGGGATACAGTAAACCGGAAGTGAAGCATCGGAATCTATAACTAGTGTCACATAAATGGTTCAATACAGTCAGTAAGAAGAGTGTCTTCTTGTGCTTAAGTCGGCATTGTGCCTTTTCTATTTAATTCCGATGCAATTTCTGTGTTTCATCGTCAATAAGAAGGTCCAAAGGATACAGTAAACCTGAAGTGAAGCATCGGAATCTATAACTAGTGTCACATAAATGGTTCAATACAGTCAGTAAGAAGAGTGAGTCTTCTTGTACTTACGTCGGCATTGTGCTTTTTCTATTTAATTCCGATGCAATTTCTGTGTTTCATCGTCAATACGAAGGTCCAAGGGGTACAGTAAACCTGAAGTGAAGCATCGGAATCTATAACTCGTGTCACAGGAATGGTTCAAAACGTAGTCAGTAAGAAGAGTCAGTCTTCTTGTACTTAAGTTGGCACTGCGCCTTTTGTATATAATTCCGATGCAAATTCTGTGTTTCATCGTCAATAAGAAGGTCAGAGGGATGCAGTAAACCGGAAGTGAAGCATCGGAATTTATAACTAGTGTCACAGGAATGGTTTAAAGCAGTCAGTAAGAAGAGTCAGTCTTCTTGTACTTAAGTCGGCATTGTGCTTTTTCTATTTAATTCCGATGCAATTTCTGTGTTTCATCGTCAATAAGAAGGTCCAAGGGATGCTGTAAACCTGAAGTGAAGCATCGGAATCTATAACTAGTGTCACAGGAATGGTTCAAACATAGACAGAAGAGTCAGTCTTCTTGTACTTAAGGCAGCATTATTCCTTTTCTATTTAATTCCGATGCAATTTCTGTATTTCATCGTCAAAACGAAGGTCAGAGGGATACAGTAAACCTGAAGTGAAGCATCGGAATCTATAACTAATGTCACAGGCATCGTTCAAAACATAGACAGTAGTAAGAGTCATTCATCTTGTACTTACGTCTTCATTGTGCCTTTTGTATTTAGTTCCGTTGCAATGTCTATCCTAGGGATAGGGTAATCGTGAAGTGAAGCATCGGAATCTATAACTAGTGTCACAGGAATGGTTCAAAACATAGTCAGTAAGAAGAGTCAGACTTCTTGTACTTATGTCGGCTTTGTGCCTTTTCTATTTTATTCCGATGCAATATCTGTGTTTCATCGTCAATAACAAGGTCAGAGGGATACAGTAAACCTGTAGTGAAGCATCGGAATCTATAAATAGTGTCACAGGAATGGTTCCAAACATAGTCAGTAAGAAGAGTCAGTCTTCTTGTACTTAAGTCGGCATTGTGCCTTTTGTATTTAATTCCAATGCAATATCTGTGTTTCATCGCCAATAAGATAGTCAGAGGGATACAGTAAACCACAAGTGAAGCATCGGAATCTATAACTATAGTCACAGGAACGGTTCAAAACAGTTAGTAAGAAGAGTCAGTCTTCTTGTATTTAAGTCGGCATTGTGCCTTTTGTATTTAATTCCAATGCATTTGCTGTGTTTCATCGTCAATGAGAAGGTCCAAGGGATACTGTAGACCTGAAGTGAAGCATCGGAATCTATAACTAGTGTCACAGGAATGGTTCAAATCATAGTAAGTAGAGTCAGTCTTCTTGTACTTAAGTCGGCATTTTGCCTTTTCTAATTAATTCCGATGCAATTTCTGTATTTCGTCGCCAATAAGGTGGTCCAAAGGATACAGTAAACCTGAAGTGAAGCATCGGAATCTATAAGTAGTCACAGGAATGGTTCAAAACATAGTCAGTAATTAGAGTATGTCTTCTTGTACTTAAGTCGGCATTGTGCCTTTTGTATTTACTTCCGTTGCAATATCTGTGTTTCATCGTCAATATGAAGGTCCTAGTGATAGAGTAAACCTGAAGTGAAGGATCAGAATCTATAACTAGTGTCACAGGAATGGTTCAAAACGCAGTCGGTAAGAAGAGTCAGCCTTCTTGTACTTAAGTCGGCATTGTGCCTTTTGTATTTAATTCCGATGCAATTTCTGTGTTTCATCGTCAATACGAAGGTCCAAGGGAGACAGTAGACCTGAAATGAAGCATCGGAATCTATAACTAGTGTCATAGGAATGGTTCAAAACATAGTCAGTACGAAGAGTCAATCTTCTTGTACTTAAGTCGGCATTGTGCCATTTGTATTTAGTTCCGTTGCTATTTCTGTGTTTCATCGTCAAAAGAAGGTCCTAGGGATAGAGCAAACCTGAAGTGAAGCATCGAAATCTATAAGTAGTGTCACAGGAATGGTTCAAAACATAGTCAGTAAGAAGAGTCAGTCTTCTTGTACATAAGTCGGCATTGTGCCGTTTGTATTTAATTCCGATGCAATTTCTGTGTTTCATCGTCAATACGAAGGTCCAAGGTATACAGTAAACCTGAAGTGAAGCATCGGAATCTATAACTAGTGTCACAGGAATGGTTCAAAACGTAGTCAGTAAGAAGAGTCAGTCTTCTTGTACTTAAGTTGGCACTGTGCCTTTTGTATATAATTCCGATGCAAATTCTGTGTTTCATCGTCAATAAGAAGGTCAGAGGGATACAGTAAACCGGAAGTGAAGCATCGGAATTTATAACTAGTGTTACAGGAATGGTTCAAAGCAGTCAGTAAGAAGAGTTAGTCTTCTGGTACTTAAGTCGGCATTGTGCCTATTCTATTTAATTCCGATGCAATTTCTGCGTTTTATCGTCAATAAGAAGGTCCAAGGGATGCAGTAAACCTGAAGTGAAGCATCGGAATCTATAACTACTGTCACAGCAACGGTTGAAAACATAGACAGTTGGAAGAGTCAATCTTCTTGTACTTAAGTCGGCATTGTGCCTTTTCTATTTAATTCCGATGCAATATCTGTGTTTCATCGTCAATAAGAAAGTCCGAGGGATACAGTAAACCTGAAGTGAATCATCGTAATCTATAACTAGTGTCACAGGAATGTTTCAAAACATAGTCAGTATGTAGAGTCAGTCTTCTAGTCCTTAAGTCGGCATTGAGCTTTTTCTATTTATCCCGATGAAATTTCTGTATTTCGTCGCCAATAAGATGGTCCAAAGGAAACAGTAAACCTGAAGTGAAGCATCGGAATCGATAACTAATGTCACAGGAATCGCTCAAAACATAGACAGTAAGAAGAGTCAGTCTTCTTGTACTTAAGTCGGCATTGTGCCTTTTCTATTTAATTCCGATACAATTTCTGTGTTTCATCGTCAATATGAAGTTCAGAGGGATACAGTAAACCAGATGTGAAGCATCGGAATCTATAACTTGTGTCACAGCAATGGTTCAGAGCATAGTCAGTAAGAAGAGTCAGTCTTCTTGTACTTAAGTCGGCATTGTTCCTTTTCAATTTAATTCCGATGCAATATCTGTGTTTCATCGTCAATAAGAAGGTCAGAGGGATACAGTAAACTTGAATTGAAGCATCGGAATCTATAACTAGTGTCGCAGGAATGGTTCCAAATCTACTCAGTAAGAAGAGTGAGTCTTCTTGTACTTACGTCGGCATTGTGCTTTTTCTATTTAATTCCGATGCAATTTCTGTGTTTCATCGTCAATACGAAGGTCCAAGGGGTACAGTAAACCTGAAGTGAAGCATCGGAATCTATAACTCGTGTCACAGGAATGGTTCAAAACGTAGTCAGTAAGAAGAGTCAGTCTTCTTGTACTTAAGTTGGCACTGCGCCTTTTGTATATAATTCCGATGCAAATTCTGTGTTTCATCGTCAATAAGAAGGTCAGAGGGATGCAGTAAACCGGAAGTGAAGCATCGGAATTTATAAGTAGTGTCACAGGAATGGTTTAAAGCAGTCAGTAAGAAGAGTCAGTCTTCTTGTACTTAAGTCGGCATTGTGCTTTTTCTATTTAATTCCGATGCAATTTCTGTGTTTCATCGTCAATAAGAAGGTCCAAGGGATGCTGTACACCTGAAGTGAAGCATCGGAATCTATAACTAGTGTCACAGGAATCGTTCAAACATAGACAGAAGAGTCAGTCTTCTTGTACTTAAGGCAGCATTATTCCTTTTCTATTTAATTCCGATGCAATTTCTATATTTCATCGTCAAAACGAAGGTCAGAGGGATACAGTAAACCTGAAGTGAAGCATCGGAATCTATAACTAATGTCACAGGCATCGTTCAAAACATAGACAGTAGTAAGAGTCATTCATCTTGTACTTACGTCTTCATTGTGCCTTTTGTATTTAGTTCCGTTGCAATTTCTATCCTAGGGATAGGGTAATCGTGAAGTGAAGCATCGGAATCTATAACTAGTGTCACAGGAATGGTTCAAAACATAGTCAGTAAGAAGAGTCAGACTTCTTGTACTTATGTCGGCTTTGTGCCTTTTCTATTTAATTCCGATGCAATATCTGTGTTTCATCGTCAATAACAAGGTCAGAGGGATACAGTAAACCTGTAGTGAAGCATCGGAATCTATAAATAGTGTCACAGGAATGGTTCCAAACATAGTCAGTAACAAGAGTCAGTCTTCTTGTACTTAAGTCGGCATTGTGCCTTTTGTATTTAATTCCAATGCAATATCTGTGTTTCATCGCCAATAATATAGTCAGAGGGATACAGTAAACCACAAGTGAAGCATCGGAATCTATAACTAGAGTCACAGGAACGATTCAAAACAGTTAGTAAGAAGAGTCAGTCTTCTTGTATTTAAGTCGGCATTGTGCCTTTTGTATTTAATTCCAATGCATTTGCTGTGTTTCATCGTCAATGAGAAGGTCCAAGGGACACTGTAGACCTGAAGTGAAGCATTGGAATCTATAACTAGTGTCACAGGAATGGTTCAAAACATAGTAAGTAGAGTCAGTCTTCTTGTACTTAAGTCGGCATTTTGCCTTTTCTAATTAATTCCGATGCAATTTCTGTATTTCGTCGCCAATAAGGTGGTCCAAAGGATACAGTAAACCTGAAGTGAAGCATCGGAATCTATAAGTAGTCACAGGAATGGTTCAAAACATAGTCAGTAATTAGAGTATGTCTTCTTGTACTTAAGTCGGCATTGTGCCTTTTGTATTTAGTTCCGTTGCAATATCTGTGTTTCATCGTCAATATGAAGGTCCTAGTGATAGAGTAAACCTGAAGTGAAGCATCAGAATCTATAACTAGTGTCACAGGAATGGTTCAAAACGCAGTCGGTAAGAAGAGTCAGCCTTCTTGTACTTAAGTCGGCATTGTGCCTTTTGTATTTAATTCCGATGCAATTTCTGTGTTTCATCGTCAATACGAAGGTCCAAGGGAGACAGTAGACCTGAAATGAAGCATCGGAATCTATAACTAGTGTCATAGGAATGGTTCAAAACATAGTCAGTAAGAAGAGTCACTCTTCTTGTACTTAAGATGGCATTGTGCCCTTTGTATTTAATTCCGATGCAAATTCTGTGTTTCATCGTCAATTAGTAGGTCAGAGGGATACAGTAAACCGGAAGTGAAGCATCGGAATCTATAACTAGTGTCACATAAATGGTTCAATACAGTCAGTAAGAAGAGTGTCTTCTTGTGCTTAAGTCGGCATTGTGCCTTTTCTATTTAATTCCGATGCAATTTCTGTGTTTCATCGTCAATAAGAAGGTCCAAAGGATACAGTAAACCTGAAGTGAAGCATCGGAATCTATAACTAGTGTCACATAAATGGTTCAATACAGTCAGTAAGAAGAGTGAGTCTTCTTGTACTTACGTCGGCATTGTGCTTTTTCTATTTAATTCCGATGCAATTTCTGTGTTTCATCGTCAATACGAAGGTCCAAGGGGTACAGTAAACCTGAAGTGAAGCATCGGAATCTATAACTCGTGTCACAGGAATGGTTCAAAACGTAGTCAGTAAGAAGAGTCAGTCTTCTTGTACTTAAGTTGGCACTGCGCCTTTTGTATATAATTCCGATGCAAATTCTGTGTTTCATCGTCAATAAGAAGGTCAGAGGGATGCAGTAAACCGGAAGTGAAGCATCGGAATTTATAACTAGTGTCACAGGAATGGTTTAAAGCAGTCAGTAAGAAGAGTCAGTCTTCTTGTACTTAAGTCGGCATTGTGCTTTTTCTATTTAATTCCGATGCAATTTCTGTGTTTCATCGTCAATAAGAAGGTCCAAGGGATGCTGTAAACCTGAAGTGAAGCATCGGAATCTATAACTAGTGTCACAGGAATGGTTCAAACATAGACAGAAGAGTCAGTCTTCTTGTACTTAAGGCAGCATTATTCCTTTTCTATTTAATTCCGATGCAATTTCTGTATTTCATCGTCAAAACGAAGGTCAGAGGGATACAGTAAACCTGAAGTGAAGCATCGGAATCTATAACTAATGTCACAGGCATCGTTCAAAACATAGACAGTAGTAAGAGTCATTCATCTTGTACTTACGTCTTCATTGTGCCTTTTGTATTTAGTTCCGTTGCAATGTCTATCCTAGGGATAGGGTAATCGTGAAGTGAAGCATCGGAATCTATAACTAGTGTCACAGGAATGGTTCAAAACATAGTCAGTAAGAAGAGTCAGACTTCTTGTACTTATGTCGGCTTTGTGCCTTTTCTATTTTATTCCGATGCAATATCTGTGTTTCATCGTCAATAACAAGGTCAGAGGGATACAGTAAACCTGTAGTGAAGCATCGGAATCTATAAATAGTGTCACAGGAATGGTTCCAAACATAGTCAGTAAGAAGAGTCAGTCTTCTTGTACTTAAGTCGGCATTGTGCCTTTTGTATTTAATTCCAATGCAATATCTGTGTTTCATCGCCAATAAGATAGTCAGAGGGATACAGTAAACCACAAGTGAAGCATCGGAATCTATAACTAGAGTCACAGGAACGGTTCAAAACAGTTAGTAAGAAGAGTCAGTCTTCTTGTATTTAAGTCGGCATTGTGCCTTTTGTATTTAATTCCAATGCATTTGCTGTGTTTCATCGTCAATGAGAAGGTCCAAGGGATACTGTAGACCTGAAGTGAAGCATCGGAATCTATAACTAGTGTCACAGGAATGGTTCAAAACATAGTAAGTAGAGTCAGTCTTCTTGTACTTAAGTCGGCATTTTGCCTTTTCTAATTAATTCCGATGCAATTTCTGTATTTCGTCGCCAATAAGGTGGTCCAAAGGATACAGTAAACCTGAAGTGAAGCATCGGAATCTATAAGTAGTCACAGGAATGGTTCAAAACATAGTCAGTAATTAGAGTATGTCTTCTTGTACTTAAGTCGGCATTGTGCCTTTTGTATTTAGTTCCGTTGCAATATCTGTGTTTCATCGTCAATATGAAGGTCCTAGTGATAGAGTAAACCTGAAGTGAAGGATCAGAATCTATAACTAGTGTCACAGGAATGGTTCAAAACGCAGTCGGTAAGAAGAGTCAGCCTTCTTGTACTTAAGTCGGCATTGTGCCTTTTGTATTTAATTCCGATGCAATTTCTGTGTTTCATCGTCAATACGAAGGTCCAAGGGAGACAGTAGACCTGAAATGAAGCATCGGAATCTATAACTAGTGTCATAGGAATGGTTCAAAACATAGTCAGTACGAAGAGTCAATCTTCTTGTACTTAAGTCGGCATTGTGCCATTTGTATTTAGTTCCGTTGCTATTTCTGTGTTTCATCGTCAAAAGAAGGTCCTAGGGATAGAGCAAACCTGAAGTGAAGCATCGAAATCTATAAGTAGTGTCACAGGAATGGTTCAAAACATAGTCAGTAAGAAGAGTCAGTCTTCTTGTACATAAGTCGGCATTGTGCCGTTTGTATTTAATTCCGATGCAATTTCTGTGTTTCATCGTCAATACGAAGGTCCAAGGTATACAGTAAACCTGAAGTGAAGCATCGGAATCTATAACTAGTGTCACAGGAATGGTTCAAAACGTAGTCAGTAAGAAGAGTCAGTCTTCTTGTACTTAAGTTGGCACTGTGCCTTTTGTATATAATTCCGATGCAAATTCTGTGTTTCATCGTCAATAAGAAGGTCAGAGGGATACAGTAAACCGGAAGTGAAGCATCGGAATTTATAACTAGTGTTACAGGAATGGTTCAAAGCAGTCAGTAAGAAGAGTTAGTCTTCTGGTACTTAAGTCGGCATTGTGCCTATTCTATTTAATTCCGATGCAATTTCTGCGTTTTATCGTCAATAAGAAGGTCCAAGGGATGCAGTAAACCTGAAGTGAAGCATCGGAATCTATAACTACTGTCACAGGAACGGTTGAAAACATAGACAGTTGGAAGAGTCAATCTTCTTGTACTTAAGTCGGCATTGTGCCTTTTCTATTTAATTCCGATGCAATATCTGTGTTTCATCGTCAATAAGAAAGTCCGAGGGATACAGTAAACCTGAAGTGAATCATCGTAATCTATAACTAGTGTCACAGGAATGTTTCAAAACATAGTCAGTATGTAGAGTCAGTCTTCTAGTCCTTAAGTCGGCATTGAGCTTTTTCTATTTATCCCGATGAAATTTCTGTATTTCGTCGCCAATAAGATGGTCCAAAGGAAACAGTAAACCTGAAGTGAAGCATCGGAATCGATAACTAATGTCACAGGAATCGCTCAAAACATAGACAGTAAGAAGAGTCAGTCTTCTTGTACTTAAGTCGGCATTGTGCCTTTTCTATTTAATTCCGATACAATTTCTGTGTTTCATCGTCAATATGAAGTTCAGAGGGATTCAGTAAACCAGATGTGAAGCATCGGAATCTATAACTTGTGTCACAGCAATGGTTCAGAGCATAGTCAGTAAGAAGAGTCAGTCTTCTTGTACTTAAGTCGGCATTGTTCCTTTTCAATTTAATTCCGATGCAATATCTGTGTTTCATCGTCAATAAGAAGGTCAGAGGGATACAGTAAACTTGAATTGAAGCATCGGAATCTATAACTAGTGTCGCAGGAATGGTTCCAAATCTACTCAGTAAGAAGAGTGAGTCTTCTTGTACTTACGTCGGCATTGTGCTTTTTCTATTTAATTCCGATGCAATTTCTGTGTTTCATCGTCAATACGAAGGTCCAAGGGGTACAGTAAACCTGAAGTGAAGCATCGGAATCTATAACTCGTGTCACAGGAATGGTTCAAAACGTAGTCAGTAAGAAGAGTCAGTCTTCTTGTACTTAAGTTGGCACTGCGCCTTTTGTATATAATTCCGATGCAAATTCTGTGTTTCATCGTCAATAAGAAGGTCAGAGGGATGCAGTAAACCGGAAGTGAAGCATCGGAATTTATAAGTAGTGTCACAGGAATGGTTTAAAGCAGTCAGTAAGAAGAGTCAGTCTTCTTGTACTTAAGTCGGCATTGTGCTTTTTCTATTTAATTCCGATGCAATTTCTGTGTTTCATCGTCAATAAGAAGGTCCAAGGGATGCTGTACACCTGAAGTGAAGCATCGGAATCTATAACTAGTGTCACAGGAATGGTTCAAACATAGACAGAAGAGTCAGTCTTCTTGTACTTAAGGCAGCATTATTCCTTTTCTATTTAATTCCGATGCAATTTCTGTATTTCATCGTCAAAACGAAGGTCAGAGGGATACAGTAAACCTGAAGTGAAGCATCGGAATCTATAACTAATGTCACAGGCATCGTTCAAAACATAGACAGTAGTAAGAGTCATTCATCTTGTACTTACGTCTTCATTGTGCCTTTTGTATTTAGTTCCGTTGCAATTTCTATCCTAGGGATAGGGTAATCGTGAAGTGAAGGATCGGAATCTATAACTAGTGTCACAGGAATGGTTCAAAACATAGTCAGTAAGAAGAGTCAGACTTCTTGTACTTATGTCGGCTTTGTGCCTTTTCTATTTAATTCCGATGCAATATCTGTGTTTCATCGTCAATAACAAGGTCAGAGGGATACAGTAAACCTGTAGTGAAGCATCGGAATCTATAAATAGTGTCACAGGAATTGTTCCAAACATAGTCAGTAACAAGAGTCAGTCTTCTTGTACTTAAGTCGGCATTGTGCCTTTTGTATTTAATTCCAATGCAATATCTGTGTTTCATCGCCAATAATATAGTCAGAGGGATACAGTAAACCACAAGTGAAGCATCGGAATCTATAACTAGAGTCACAGGAACGATTCAAAACAGTTAGTAAGAAGAGTCAGTCTTCTTGTATTTAAGTCGGCATTGTGCCTTTTGTATTTAATTCCAATGCATTTGCTGTGTTTCATCGTCAATGAGAAGGTCCAAGGGATACTGTAGACCTGAAGTGAAGCATTGGAATCTATAACTAGTGTCACAGGAATGGTTCAAAACATAGTAAGTAGAGTCAGTCTTCTTGTACTTAAGTCGGCATTTTGCCTTTTCTAATTAATTCCGATGCAATTTCTGTATTTCGTCGCCAATAAGATGGTCCAAAGGATACAGTAAACCTGAAGTGAAGCATCGGAATCTATAAGTAGTCACAGGAATGGTTCAAAACATAGTCAGTAATTAGAGTATGTCTTCTTGTACTTAAGTCGGCATTGTGCCTTTTGTATTTAGTTCCGTTGCAATATCTGTGTTTCATCGTCAATATGAAGGTCCTAGTGATAGAGTAAACCTGAAGTGAAGCATCAGAATCTATAACTAGTGTCACAGGAATGGTTCAAAACGCAGTCGGTAAGAAGAGTCAGCCTTCTTGTACTTAAGTCGGCATTGTGCCTTTTGTATTTAATTCCGATGCAATTTCTGTGTTTCATCGTCAATACGAAGGTCCAAGGGAGACAGTAGACCTGAAATGAAGCATCGGAATCTATAACTAGTGTCATAGGAATGGTTCAAAACATAGTCAGTAAGAAGAGTCACTCTTCTTGTACTTAAGATGGCATTGTGCCCTATGTATTTAATTCCGATGCAAATTCTGTGTTTCATCGTCAATTAGTAGGTCAGAGGGATACAGTAAACCGGAAGTGAACCATCGGAATCTATAACTAGTGTCACATAAATGGTTCAATACAGTCAGTAAGAAGAGTGTCTTCTTGTGCTTAAGTCGGCATTGTGCCTTTTCTATTTAATTCCGATGCAATTTCTGTGTTTCATCGTCAATAAGAAGGTCCAAAGGATACAGTAAACCTGAAGTGAAGCATCGGAATCTATAACTAGTGTCACAGGAATGGTTCAAAACATAGACAGTAAGAAGAGTCAGTCTTCTTGTACTTAAGGAAGCATTGTGCTTTTTGTATTTAGTTCCGATGCAATTTCTGTGATTCATCGTCAATAAGAAAGTCCTAGGCATAGAGTAAACCTGAAGTGAAGCATCGGAATCTATAACTAGTGTCACAGGAGTGGTTCAAAACATAGACAGTAGGAAGAGTCAGGCTTCTTATACTTAAGTCGGCATTGTGCCTTTTGTATTTAATTCCGATGCAATTTCTGTGTTTCATCGTCAATACGAAGGTCCAAGGGATACAGTAAACCTGAAGTGAAGCATCGGAATCTATAACTAGTGTCACAGGAATGGTTCAAAACGTAGTCAGTAAGAAGAGTCACTTTTCTTGTACTTAAGTTGGCACTGTGCCTTTTGTATGTAATTCCGATGCAAATTCTGTGTTTCATCGTCAATACGAAGGTCAAAGGGATACAGTAAACCGGAAGTGAAGCATCGGAATCTATAACTAGTGTCACAGGAATGGTTCAAAGCAGTCAGTAAGAAACGTCAGTCTTCTTCTACTTAAGTCGGCATTGTGCCTTTTCTATTTAATTCTGATGCAATTTCTGTGTTTCATCGTCAATAAGAAGGTCAAAGGAAAGCAGTAAACCTGAAGTGAAGCATCGGAATCCATAACTAGTGTCACAGGAATGGATCAAACATAGACAGTAAGAAGAGTCAGTCTTCTTGTGCTCAAGTTGGCATTGTGCCTTTTGTATTTAGTTCCGTTGCAATTTCTGTGCTTCATCGTCAATAAGAAGGTCCTAGGGATAGGGTAAACCTGAAGTGAAGCATCGGAATCTATAACTAGTGTCACAGGAATGGTTCAAAACATAGACAGTAGGAAGAGACAGTCTTCTTGTACTTAAGTCGGCATTGTGCCTTTTCTATTTAATTCCGATGCAATTTCTGTGTTTCATCGTCAATAAGAAGGTCAGATTAATACAGTAACCCTGATGTGAAGCATCGGAATCTGTAACTAGCGTCACAGGAATGGTTCAAAACATAGACAGTAACAAGAGTCGATCTTCTTGTACTAAAGTCGGCATTGTGCCTCTTCTATTTAATTCCGATGCAATTTCTGTGTTTCATCGTCAACAAGAAGGTCCAAGGGATACAGTAAACCTGAAGTGAAGCATCGGAATCTATAACTAGTGTCACAGGAATGGTTCAAACATAGACAGTAAGAAGAGTCAGTCTTCTTGTACTTAAGTCGGCATTGTGCCTTTTGTATTTAATTCCGATGCAATTTCTGTGTTTCATCGTCAATAAGAAGGTCAGATTAATAAAGTAACACTGAAGTGAAGCATCAGAATCTATAACTAGTGTCACAGGAATGCCTTTTGTATTTAATTCCAATGCAATATCTGTGTTTCATCGTCAATAAGATAGAGGGATACAGTAAACCAGAAGTGAAGCATCGGAATCTATAACTAGAGTCACAGGAACGGTTCAAAACAGTCAGTAAGAAGAGTCAGTCTTCTTGTACTTAAGTCGGCATTGTGCCTTTTGTATTTAATTCCAATGCATTTGCTGTGTTTCATCGTCAATGAGAAGGTCCAAGGGATACTGTAGACCTGAAGAGAAGCATCGGAATCTATAACTAGTGTCACAGGAATGATTCAAAACATAGACAGTAAGTAGTGTCAGTCTTCTTGTACCTAACTCGGCATTGTGCCTTTTCTAATTAATTCCGATGTAATTTCTGTATTTCGTCGCCAATAAGGTGGTCCAAAGGATACAGTATACCTGAAGTGAAGCATCGGAATCTATAACTAAAGTCACAGGAATCGTTCAAAACATAGTACGAAGAGTCAGTCTTCTTGTACTTAAGTCGGCATTGTGCCTTTTGTATTTAGTTCCGTTGCAATATCTGTGTATCATCGTCAATATGAACGTCCTAGGTATAGAGTAAACCTGAAGTGAAGCATCAGAATCTATAACTAGTGTCACAGGAATGGTTCAAAACACAGTCAGTAAGAAAAGTCAGCCATCTTGTTCTGAAGTCGGCATTGTGCACTTTGTATTTAATTCCGATGAAAATTCTGTGTTTCATCGTCAATAAGTAGGTCAGAGGGATACAGTAAACCGGAAGTGAAGCATCGGAATCTATTACTAGTGTCACAGGAATGGTTCAAAACGTAGTCAGTAAGAAGAGTCACTTTTCTTGTACTTAAGTTGGCACTGTGCCTTTTGTATGTAATTCCGATGCAAATTCTGTGTTTCATCGTCAATAAGAAGGTCAGAGGGATACAGTAAACCGGAAGTGAAGCATCGGAATCCGTAACTAGTGTCACAGGAATGGTTCAAAGCAGTCAGTAAGAAGAGTCAGTCTTCTTGTACTTAAGTCGGCATTGTCCCTTTGCTATTTAATTCCGATGCAATTTCTGCTTTTCATCGTCAAAAAGAAGGTCAGGGGGATACAGTAATCCTTAAGTGAACCATCGGAATCTATAACTAGTGTCACAGGAATGGTTCAAATCATAGATAGTGGGAAGCGTCAGTTTTCTTGTACTTAAGTCGGCATTGAGCTTTTTCTATTTAATTCCGATGCAATTTCTGTATTTCGTCGCCAATAAGATGGTCCAAAGGGTACAGTAAACCTGAAGTGAAGTATCGGAATCTATAACTAGTGTCACAGGAATGGTTCAAAACCTGAACAGTAAGAAGAGTCGGTTTTCTTGTACTTAGGTCGGCATTGTGCGTTTTGTATTTAATTCCGATGAATTTTCTGTGGTTCATCGTCAATACGAAGGTCCAAGGGATACAGTAAACCTGAAGTGAAGCATCGGAATCTATAACTAGTGTCACAGGAATGGTTCAAAACGTAGTCAGTAAGAAGAGTCACTTTTCTTGTACTTAAGTTGGCACTGTGCCTTTTGTATGTAATTCCGATGCAAATTCTGTGTTTCATCGTCAATAAGAAGGACAGAGGGATACAGTAAACCGGAAGTGAAGCATCGGAATCTATAACTAGTGTCACAGGAATGGTCCAAAGCAGTCTGTAAGAAGCGTCAGTCTTCTTCTACTTAAGTCGGCATTGTGCCATTTCTATTTAATTCCGATGCAATTTCCGTCTTTCATCGTCAATAAGAAAGTCAAAGGGAAGCAGTAAACCTGAAGTGAAGCATCGGAATCTATAACTAGTGTCACAGGAATGGTTCAAAACATAGACAGTAGGAAGTGTCAGTCTTCTTGTACCTAAGTCGGCATTGTGCCTTTTCTATTTAATTCCGATGCAATTTCTGTGTTTCATCGTCAATAAGAAAGTCAGATTAATACAGTAACCCTGATGTGAAGCATCGGAATCTGTAACTAGCGTCACAGGAATGGTTCAAAACATAGACAGTAACAAGAGTCGATCTTCTTGTACTTAAGTCGGCATTGTGCCTCTTCTATTTAATTCCGATGCAATTTCTGTGTTTCATCGTCATCAAGAAGGTCCAAGGGATACAGTAAACCTGAAGTGAAGCATCGGAATCTATAACTACTGTCACAGGAATGGTTCAAAACATAGGCAGTAAGAAGGGTAAGTCATCTTGTACTTAAGTCGGCATTGTGCCTTTTGTATTTAATTCCAATGCAATATCTGTGTTTCATCGTCAATAAGATAGTCAGAGGGATACAGTAAACCAGAAGTGAAGCATCGGAATCTATAACTAGAGTCACAGGAACGGTTCAAAACATAGGCAGTAAGTAGAGTCAGTCTTCTTGTACTTAAGTCGGCATTGTACCTTTTGTATTTAATTCCGATGCAATGTCTGTGTTTCATCGTCAATATGAACGTCCTAGGGATAGAGTAAACCTGAAGTGAAGCATCAGAATCTATAACTAGTGTCACAGGAATGGTTCAAAGCACAGCCAGTAAGAAAAGTCAGCCTTCTTGTACTTAAGTCGGCCTTGTGCACTTTGTATTTAATTCCGATGCAAATTCTGTGTTTCATCGTCAATAAGTAGGTCAGAGGGATACAGTAAACCGGAAGTGAAGCATCGGAATCTATTACTAGTGTCACAGGAATGGTTCAAAACAGTCAGTATGTAGAGTCAGTCTTCTTGTACTTAAGTCGGTATTGTGCCTTTTGTATTTAATTCCGATGCAATTTCTGTGTTTCATCGTCAATACGAAGGTCCAAGGGATACAGTAAACCTGAAGTGAAGCATCGGAATCTATAACTAGTGTCACAGGAATGGTTCAAAACGTAGTCAGTAAGAAGAGTCACTTTTCTTGTACTTAAGTTGGCACTGTGCCTTTTGTATGTAATTCCGATGCAAATTCTGTGTTTCATCGTCAATAAGAAGGTCAGAGGGATACAGTAAACCGGAAGTGAAGCATCGGAATCCGTAACTAGTGTCACAGGAATGGTTCAAAGCAGTCGGTAAGAAGAGTCAGCCTTCTTGTACTTAAGTCGGCATTGTGCCCTTTCTATTTAATTCCGATGCAATTTCCGTGTTTTATCGTCAATAAGAACGTCAAAGGGAAGCAGTTAACCTGAAGTGAAGCATCGGAATCTATAACTAGTGTCACAGGAATAGTTCAAACATAGACAGTAAGAAGAGTCAGTCTTCTTGTACTTAAGGCAGCATTGTTCTTTTTCTATTTAATTCCGATGCAATTTCTGTGTTTCATCGTCAGTAAGAAGGTCAGAACGATAGAGTAAACCTGAAGTGAAGCATCGGAATCTATAACTAGTGTCACAGGAATGGTTCAAAACATAGACAGTAAGAAGAGTCAGTCTTCTTGTACTTAAGTCGGCATTGTGCCTTTTGTATTTAATTCCGATGCAATTTCTGTGTTTCATCGTCAATAAGAAGGTCAGATTAATAAAGTAACACTGAAGTGAAGCATCAGAATCTATAACTAGTGTCACAGGAATGCCTTTTGTATTTAATTCCAATGCAATATCTGTGTTTCACCGTCAATAAGATAGTCAGAGGGATACAGTAAACCAGAAGTGGAGCATCGGAATCTATAACTAGATTCACAGGAAGGGTTCAAAACAGTCAGTAAGAAGAGTCAGTCTTCTTGTACTTAAGTCGGCATTGTGCCTTTTGTATTTAATTCCAATGCATTTGCTGTGTTTCATCGTCAATGAGAAGGTCCAAGGGATACTGTAGACCTGAAGAGAAGCATCGGAATCTATAACTAGTGTCACAGGAATGATTGAAAACATAGACAGTAAGTAGTGTCAGTCTTCTTGTACTTAACTCGGCATTGTGCCTTTTCTAATTAATTCTGATGTAATTTCTGTATTTCGTCGCCAATAAGGTGGTCCAAAGGATACAGTATACCTGAAGTGAAGCATCGGAATCTATAACTAAAGTCACAGGAATCGTTCAAAACATAGACAGTACGAAGAGTCAGTCTTCTTGTACTTAAGTCGGCATTGTGCCTTTTGTATTTAGTTCCGTTGCAATATCTATGTTTCATCGTCAATATGAACGTCCTAGGTATAGAGTAAACCTGAAGTGAAGCATCAGAATCTATAACTAGTGTCACAGGAATGGTTCAAAACACAGTCAGTAAGAAAAGTCAGCCATCTTGTTCTGAAGTCGGCATTGTGCACTTTGTATTTAATTCCGATGCAAATTCTGTGTTTCATCGTCAATAAGTAGGTCAGAGGGATACAGTAAACCGGAAGTGAAGCATGGGAATCTATTACTAGTGTCACAGGAATGGTTCAAAACAGTCAGTATGTAGAGTCAGTCTTCTTGTACTTAAGTCGGTATTGTGCCTTTTGTATTTAATTCCGATATAATTTCTGTGTTTCGTCGTCAATACGAAGGTCCAAGGGATACAGTAAATCTGAAGTGAAGCATCGGAATCTATAACTAGTGTCACAGGAATGGTTCAAAACGTAGTCAGTAAGAAGAGTCACTTTTCTTGTACTTAAGTTGGCACTGTGCCTTTTGTATGTAATTCCGATGCAAATTCTGTGTTTCATCGTCAATAAGAAGGTCAGAGGGATACAGTAAACCGGAAGTGAAGCATCGGAATCCGTAACTAGTGTCACAGGAATGGTTCAAAGCAGTCAGTAAGAAGAGTCAGTCTTCTTGTACTTAAGTCGGCATTGTGCCCTTTCTATTTAATTCCGATGAAATTTCCGTGTTTCATCGTCAATAAGAAGGTCAAAGGGAAGCAGTTAACCTGAAGTGAAGCATCGGAATCTATAACTAGTGTCACAGGAATGGTTCAAAACATAGCCAGTAAGAAGGGTCAGGCTTCTTGTACTTAAGTCGGCATTGTGCCTTTTATATTTAATTCCGATGCAATTTCTGTGTTTCATCGTCAATAAGAAGGTCAGAGGGACACAGTGAACCTGAAGTGAAGCATCGGAACCTATAACTAGTGTCACAGGAATGGTTCAAAACATAGGCAGTAAGAAGGGTCAGGCTTCTTGTACTTAAGTCGGCATTGTGCCTTTTGTATTTATTTCCGATGCAATTTCTGTGTTTCATCGTCAATAAGAAGGTCAGAACGATACAGTAAACCTTAAGTGAAGCATCGGAATCTATAACTAGTGTCACAGGAATGGTTCAAAACATAGACAGTAAGAAGAGTCAGTCTTCTTGTACTTAAGTCGGCATTGTGCCTTTTGTATTTAATTCCGATGCAATTTCTGTGTTTCATCGTCAATAAGAAGGTCAGATTAATAAAGTAACACTGAACTGAAGCATCGGAATCTGTAACTAGAGTCACAGGAATGGTTCAAAGCATAGACAGTAAGAGGAGTCGGTCATCTTGTACTTAAGTCGGCATTGTACGTTTTCTATTTATTTCCGATGCAATTTCTGTGTTTCATCGTCAACAAGCGGGTACAAGGGATACAGTAAACCTAAAGTGAAGCATCGGAATATAAAACTAGTGTCACAGGGAATGGTTCAAAACATAGACAGTAGTAAGAGTCAGTCTTCTTGTACTTAAGTCGGCATTATGCCTTTTCTACTTATATCCGATGCAATTTCTGTGTTTCATTGTCAATAAGAAGTGAAGCATCGGAATCTATAACTAGCGTCACAGTAATGGTTCAAAACATTGTCAGTAAGAAGAGTCGACTTCTTGTACTTAAGTCGGCATTGTGCCTTTTCTATTTAATTCCAATGCAATATCTGTGTTTCATCGTCAATAAGTGGGTCAGAGGGATACAGTAAACCAGAAGTGAAGCATCGGAATCTATAACTAGTGTCACAGGAATTGTTCACAACATAGACAGTAAGAGGGGTCAGTCTTCTTGTACTTAAGTCGGCATTGTGCCTTTTGTATCTAATTCCAATGCAATATCTGTGTTTCATCGTCAATGAGAATGTAAAGGGATACTGTAGACCTGAAGTGAAGCATCGGAATCTATAACTAGTGTCACAGGAATGGTTCAAAACATAGACAGTAAGAAAAGTCAGTCTTCTTGTACTTAAGTTGGCATTGTGCTTTGTATTTAATTCCGATGCAAATTCTGTGTTTCATCATCAATAAGTAGGTCAGAGGCATACAGTAAACCGGAAGTGAAGCATCGGAATCTATAACTAGTGTCAAAGGAATGGTTCAAAACTGTCAGTAAGAAGAGTAAGTCTTCTTGTACTTAAGTCGGCATTGTGCCTTTGCTATTTAATTCCGATGCAATTTCTGCTTTTCATCGTCAATAAGAAGGTCAGAGGGATACAGTAAACCTGAAGTGAAGCATCAGAATCTATAAATAGTGTCACTGGAATGGTTCCAAACATAGTCAGTAAGAAGAGTCAGTCTTCTTGTACTTAAGTCGGCATTGAGCCTTTTCTATTTAATTCCGATGCAATTTCTGTACTTCGTCGCCAATAAGATGGTCCAAAGGATATAGTAAACCCAAAGTGAAGCATCGGAATCTATAACTAATGTCACAGGAATCGTTCACAACATAGACAGTAGTAGGAGTCAGTCTTCTTGTACTTAAATCAACATTGTGCCTTTTGTATTTAGTTCCGTTGGAATTTCTGTGTTTCATCGTCAATAAGAAGGTCCTGGGGATATAGTAATCCTGAAGTGAGTCAGCGTAATCTATCACTAGTGTCACAGGAATGGTTCAAATCATAGTCAGTACGAAGAGTCAGTCTTCTTGTTCTTAAGTCGGCATTTTGCTTTTTGTATTTAATTCCGAAGCAATTTCTGTGTTTCATCCACAATAAGAAGGTCAGATGGAAACAGTAAACCTGAAGTGAAGCTTCGTAATCTATATCTAGTGTCACAGGAATGGTTCAAAACATAGTCAGTAAGAAGGGTCAGTCTTCTTGTACTTAAGTCGGCATTGTGCTTTTTGTATTTAATTCCGATGCAATTTCTGTGTTTCATCGTCAATAAGAAGGTGCAACGGATACAGTAAACCTAAAGTGAAGCATCGGAATCTGTAACTAGTGTCATAGGAATGGTTCAAAACATAGACAGTAAGAAGAGTCAGTCTTCTTGTACTTAAGTTGGAATTGTGCCTTTTGTATTTAATTCCGATGCAATTTCTGTGTTTCATCGCCAATAAGATAGTCAGAGGGATACAGTAAACCTGAAGTGAAGCATCGGAATCTATAACTAGAGTCACAGGAATGGTTCAAAACAGTCTGTAAGAAGAGTCAGTCTTCTTGTACTTAAGTCGGCATTGTGCCTTTTGTTTTTAATTCCCATGCATTTGCTGTGTTTCAACGTCAATGAGAAGGCCCAAGGGATACCGTAGACCTGAAGTGAAGCATCGGAATCTATAACTAGTGTCACAGAAATGGTTCAAAACATAGACAGTAGGAAGAGTCAATCTTGTTGTACTTAAGTCGGCTCTGTGCCTTTTCTAATTAAATCCGGTGCAATTTCTGTATTTCGTCGCCAATAAGATGGTCCAAAGAATACAGTATACACTGAAGTGAAGCATCGGAATCTATAACAAAAGTTACAGGAATCGTTCAAAACATAGACAGTAGGAAGTGCCAGTCGTCTTGTACTTAAGTCGGCATTGTGCCAATTGTATTTAGTTCCGTTGCAATATCTGTGTTTCATCGTCAATAAGAAGTTCCTAGGGATAGAGTAAACCTGAAATGAAGCATCGGAATCTATAACTAGTGTCACAGGAATGGTTCAAAACAAAGTCAGTAAGAAGAGTCAGTCTTCTCGTACTTAAGTCGGCATTGTGCCTTTTGTATTTAATTCCGTTGCGATTTCTGTGTTCCATCGTCAATACGAAGGTCCAAGGGATACAGTAAACCTGAAGTGAAGCATCGGAATCTATAACTAGTGTCACAGGAATAGTTCAAAACATAGTCAGTATGAAGACTCAGTCTTCTTGTACTTAAGGAAGCATTGAGCCTTTTCTATTTAATTCCGATGCAATTTCTGTGTCTCATCGTCAAAAAGAAGATCAGAATGATACAGCAAACCTGAAGTGAAGCATCGGAATCTATAACTAGTGTCACAGGAATGGTTCAAAACATAGACAGTAGGAAGAGTCAATCCTCTTGTACTTAAGTATGCATTGTGCCTTTTCTATTTAATTCCGATGCAATTTCTGTGTCTCATCGTCAAAAAGAAGATCAGAATGATACAGTAAACCTGAAGTGAGACATCGGAATCTATAACTAGTGTCACAGGAATGGTTCAAAGCATAGATAGTAGAAAGAGTCAGTCTTCTTGTACTTAAGTCGGCATTGAGCCTTTTCTATTTCATTCCGATGCAATTTCTATGTATCATCGTCAATAAGAAGGTCTGAGGGATACAGTAAACATGAAGTGAAGCATCGGAATCTATAACTAGTGTCACACGAATGGTTCAATACATAGACGGTAGGAAGAGTCAGTCTTCCTGTACTTAAGTCGGCATTGTGCCTTTTCTGTTTAATTCCGATGCAATTTCTGTGTTTCATCGTCAATAAGAAGTTCAGGGGAATACAGTAAACCTGAAGTGAAGCATCGGAATCTATAACTAGTGTCACATGAATGGTTCAATACATAGACGGTTGGAAGAGTCAGACTTCTTTTACTTAAGTCGGCATTGTGCCTTTTCTGTTTAATTCCGATGCAATTTCTGTGTTTCATCGTCAATAAGAAGGTCCAAGGGATACAGTAAACCTGAAGTGAAGCATCGGAATCTATAACTAGTGTCACAGGAATGGATCAAGAAATAGTCAGTAAGAAGAGTCAGTCTTATTGTACTTAAGTCGACATTGTGCCTTTTCTATTTAATTCCGATGCAATTTCTGTGTTTCATTGTCAAAGAGAAGTTCAGAGTGATAAAGTAAACCTGAAGTGAAGCATCGGAATCTATAACTTGTGTCACAGGAATATTTCAAACCATGGACAGTAGGAAGTGTCAGTCTTCTTGTACTTAAGTCGGCATTGTGGCTTTTGTATTTAATTCTGATGCAATTTCTGTGTTTCATCGTCAATAAGAAGGTCCTAGGGTTACAGTAAACCTGAAGTGAAGCATCGGAATCTTCAACTAGTGTCACAGGATGGAGCAAATAATAGTCACTAAGGAGAGTCTGTCTTCTTGTACTTAAGTCGGCATTGTGCTGTTTCTATTTAATTTCGATGCAATTTCTGTGTTTCATCGTCAAAAAGAAGGTAAGGGGGATACAGTAAACCTGAAGAGAAGCATCGGAATCTACGACTAGTGTCACAGCAATGGTTCAAATCATAGTCAGTAAGAAGAGTCTGCCTTCTTGTACTTAAGTCGGCATTGTGCCTTTTGTATTTAATTCCGATACAATTTCTGTGTTTCATCGTCAGTAAGAAGGTCCAAGGGATACAGTAAACCTAAATTGAAGCATCGGAATCCATAACTAGTGTCGCAGGAATGGTTCAAAACATAGACAGTAGGAGGAGACAGTCTTCTTGTACATAAGTCGGCATTGTGCCTTTTCTATTTATTTCCGATGCTATTTCTGTGTTTCGTCGTCAATACGAAGGACCATGGGATACAGTAAACCTGAAGTGCAGCATCGGAATCTATAACTAGCGTCACAGGAATGGTTCAAATCATAGTCAGTAAGAAGAGTCAGTCTTCTTGTATTTAATACGGCATTGTGCCTTTTGTATTACATTCCGATGTAGTTTCTGTGTTTCATCGTCTAGAAGAAGGTCCTAGGGATACAGTAAACCTGAAGTGAAACATCGGAATCTTTAACTACTGTCACAGCAATGGATCAAGGTATAGTCAGTAAGAAGAGTCGGCATTAAGACTTTTGTATTTAATTCCGTTGCAATTTCTGTGATTCATCGTCAATAAGAAGGTCCAAGGGATACAGTAAACCTGAAGTGAAGCATCGGAATCTATAATTAGTGTCACAGAAATGGTTCAAAACAAAGTCAGTAAGAAGAGTCAGTCTTCTTTTACTTATGTCGGCATTGTGCTTTTTGTATTAAATTCCGATTTAGTGTCTGTGTTTCATCGTCAATATGAGGGTAAAAGGGATACAGTGAACCTGAAGTGAAGCATCGGAATCTATAACTAGTGTCACAAGAATGGATCAAGATATAGTCAGTAAGAAGAATCAGTCTTCTTGTACTTAAGTCGACATTGCGCCTTTTCTACTTAATTCCGATGCAATTTCTGTGTTTCATCGTCAAAAAGAAAGTCAGAGGGATACAGTAAACCTGAAATGAAGCATCGGAATCTATAACTAGTGTCACAGGAATGGTTCAAAACATAGACGGTAGGAAGAGTCAGTCTTCTTGTACTTAAGTTGGCATTGTGCGTTTTGTATTTGATTCCGATGCACTATCTGTGTGTCATCGTCAATAAGAACGTCCAAGGGATACAGTAAACCTGAAGTGAAACATCGGAATCTAAAACTGGACTCACAGGAGTCGTTCAAATCGTAGAAAGTGAGTGTGTCAGTCCTCTTCTACTTAAGTCGGCATTGTGCCTTTTGTATTAAATTTGGATGCAATTTCTCTGTTTCATCATCAATGAGAAGGTGCAAGGTATACTGAAAACCTGAAGTGAAGCAGCGGAATCTGAAACTGGATTGACAGGAGAGGTTCAAATTGTAGAAAGTGAGAGTTTCAGTCCGCTTGTACTTGAGTCGGCATTGTGCCTCTTGTATGTAATACGGATGCAATTTCTGTGTTTCATCGTCAATAAGTAGGTGCAAGGTAACCTTCAGGGCCGGCTAATGACGATGGAACACTCAAATTGCGTCGAAATCCAATACATCGTCCTCCAGCCGACTTGTCTCCAAGGATCTATTGCTGCCTAGGGCACCTTATGGTCGTTCTCCTGTGAGTCTATATTTTAGAATCCGACGCAAAACTGATAGTTAATTTAACGTTCAGGGCCTCCTAATGACGATGGATCACTCAAATTACGTCGAGATGCAATACATCGACCTCCAGCCGACTTGTGTCCAAGGGGATATTGCTGCCTCGGGCACCATATGGTCCGACTCCTGTGAGTCTAGATTTTCGTATCCGACGCAAAACTGATAATTAATTGTAACGTTAAGCGCCTCCTAATGACGATGGAACACTCAAATTGCGTCGAGATGCAATATATATCGATCTCCAGCCGACTTGTCTCCAAGGGTCTATTGCTGCCTCGGGCATCTTATGGTCGTTCTTCTCAGAGTCTAGAGTTTCGAATCCGACGCAAAACTGTTAGCTAATTGTAAAGCTCAGGGCCTCCTAATGACGATGGAACACTCAAATTACGTCGAGATTCAATACATCGTCCTCCAGCCGACTTGTCTCCAAGCGGATATTGCTGCCTCGGGCACCATATGGTCCGTCTCCTATGACACTAGATTTTCGTATCCGACCCAAAACTGATAGTTAGTTGTAACGTTCAGCGCCTCCTAATGACGATGCAACACTAAAATTGCGTCGAGATTCAATACATCGTCCTCCAGCCGACTTATCTCCAAGGGGATATTGCTGCCTCAGGAAACTTATGATCCGTCTCCTGTGAGTCTAGATTTTCGAATCCGCCGCATAACTGATGCTTAATTGTAATGTTAATGGCCTCCTAATGACGATGGAATACTCAAATTGCGTCTAGTTTCAATAGTTGTCTCCAAGGGGATATTGCTCCCTTGGATACCATATGGTCCGTCTCCAGTGAGTGTAGATTTTCGAATCCGACGCGAAACTGCAAGTTAATTGTAACGTTCAGTGCCTCCTAATGACGTTGGAACACTCAAAATGCGTCGAGATGCAATACATCGTCTTTCAGCCGACTTGTCTCCAAGAGTCTCTTGCTGCCTCTGGCACCTTATGGTGGTTCTCCTGTGAGTTTAGATTTTCGAATCCGACGCAAAGCTGACAGTTAATTGTAACGTTCTTGACCTCCTAATAACGATGGAACACTCAAATTGCGTCGAGATGCAATACATCGACCTCCAGCCGACTTGTCTCCAAGGGTCTATTGCTGCCTCGGGCACCGTATGGTCGTTCTCCTGTGAGTCTACATTTTCGATCCGACACATAACAGATAGTTAATTGTAATGTTTAGCGTCTCCTAATGACGATGGAACACTCAAATGGCGTCAAGATTCAATACATCGTCCTCCAGCCGACTTATCTACAAGGGGATATTGCTGCCACGGGCAACTTATGGTCTGTCTCCTGTGAGTAGATTTTCGAATCCGCCGCATGACTGATGCTTAATTGTTATGTTATTGGCCTCCTAATGACGATGGACACTCAAATTGCGTCTAGTTTCAATACATCGTCATTCAGCCGACTTGTCTCCAAGGGTCTATTGCTGCCTCGGGCACCTTATGGTCGTTCTCCTGTGAGTCTACATTTTCGAATACGACGCAAAACTGATCGTTAATTTAACGTTCAGGGCCTCCTAATGACGATGGATCATTCAAATTACGTCGAGATGCAATACATCGACCTCCAGCCGACTTGTGTCCAAGGGGATATTGCTGCCTCGGGCACCATATGGTCCGACTCCTGTGAGTCTAGATTTTCGTATCCGACGCAAAACTGATAGTTAATTGTAACGTTCAGCGCCTCCTAATGGCGAATCAACACTCAAATTGCGTCGAGATTCAATACATCGTCCTTCAACCGACTTGTCTCCAAGGGTCTATTGCTGCCTCGGGCACCTTATGGTCGTTCTCCTGTGAGTCTAAATTTTCGAATGAGACGCAAAATTCTAACGTTAAGAGCCTCCTAATGACGATGGAACACTCAAATTGCGTCGAGGCTCAATACATCGTCTTCGAGCCGACTTGTCTCCAAGGGTATATTGCTGCCTTGGGCACCATATGGGCCGTTTCTGTGAGTCAAGATTTTCGGAACCGACGCGAAACTGCTAGTTAATTGTAACGTTCAGGGCCTGCTAATGACGCTGGAACACTCAAATTGCGCCGAGATTTAAATCATCGTACTTCAGCTGACTTGCCTCCAAGAGTCTATTGCTGCCTCGGGCACCTTATGGTGGTTCTCCTGTGAGTCTAGATTTTCGAATCCGACGCAAAGCTGACAGTTAATTGTAACGTTCATGACCTCCTAATGACGATGGAACACTCAAATTGCGTCGAGATGCAATATATCGACCTCCAGCCGACTTGTCTCCAAGGGTCTATTGTTGCCTCGGGCACCTTATGGTCGTTCTCCTATGAGTCTAAATTTTCGAATCAGACGAAAAACTGATAGTTAATTGTAACGTTAAGGGCCTCCTAATGATGATGGAACACTCAAATTGCGTCGAGATTCAATACATCGTCCTCCAGCCGCCTTGTCTCCAAGTGGATGTTGCTGCCTCGGGCTCCATATGGTCCGTCTCCTGTGAGTCTAGATTTTCGTATCCGACGCAAAACTGATAGTTAATTGTTACGTTCAGCGCCTCCTAATCAGGATGGAACACTCAAATTCCGTCGAGATTCAATACATCGCCCTCCAGCCGACTTATCTACAAAGGGATATTGCTACCTCGGGCAACTTATGATCCGTCTCCTGTGAGTCTAAATTTTCGAATCCGACGTAAAACTGATGGTTAATCGTAACGTTAATGGCCTCCTAATGACGGTGGAACACTCATATTGCGTCTAGATTCAATACATCGTCCTCCTGCCGACTTGTCCGCAAGGGTCTATTGCTGCCTCGGGCACCTTAAGGTCGTTTTCCTGTGAGTCTAGTTTTTTGTATCCGACGCTAAACTGATTGTTAATTGTAGCGTTCAGGGCCTCCTAATAACGATGGAACACTCAAATTACGTCCATAATCAATACACCGTCCTTCAGCTGACTTGTCTCCAAGGGGATATTGCTGCCTCGGGCACAATAAGGTCCGTCTCCTGTGAGTCTAGATTTTCGTATCCGACGCAAAACTGATAGTTAATTGTAACGTTCAGGGTCTCCTAATGACGATGGAACACTCAAATTGCGTCGCGATTAAATACATCCTCCTCCAGCCGACTTGTCCCCAAAGGGGATATTGCTGCCTTGGGTACCATATGTTCCCTCTCCTGTGAGAGTAGATTTTCGAATCCGACGCGAAAATGCAAGTTATTTGTAATGTTCAGTGCCTCCTAAAGACGTTGGAACACTCAAATTGCGTCGAGATGCAATACATCGTACTTCAGCCGACTTTTCTCCAAGAGTCTCTTGCTGCCTCGGGCACCTTATGGTCGTTCTCCTGTGAGTCTAAATTCTCGAATCCGACGCATAACTGATAGTTAATTGTAACGTTCAGCGCCTCCTAATGACGATGGAACACTCAAATTGCGTCGAGATTCAATACATCGTCCTCCTGCCGACTTATCTACAAGGGGATATTGCTGCCCCGGGCAACTTATGATCCGTCTCCTGTGAGTTTAGATTTTCGAATCCGACGCATAACTCATGCTTCATTGTAATGTTAATGGCCTCCTAATGAAAATGGAACACTCAAATTGCGTCTAGTTTCAATACATCGCAATTCAGCCGACTTGTCTCGAAAGGTCTATTGCTGCCTCGGGCACCTTATGGTCGTTCTCCTGTGAGTCTAAATTCTCGAATCCGACGCATAACTGATAGTTAATTGTAACGTTCTGCGCCTCGTAATGTCGATGGAACACTCAAATTGCGTCGAGATCCAATACATCGTCATTCAGCCGACTTGTCTCCAAGGGTCAATTGCTGCCCCGGGCACCTTATGGTCGTTCTCCTGCGAGTCTAGGTTTTCGTATCCGACGCAAAACTGATAGTTAAATGTAACGTTTAGCGCCTCCTAATGGCGAATCAACACTCAAATTGCGTTGAGCTTCAATACATCGTCATTCAACCGACTTGTCTTTAAGGGTCTATTGGTGCCTCGGGCACCTTATGGTCGTTCTCCTGTGAGTCTAAATTTTCGAATGAGACGCATAACTGATAGTTAATTGTAACGTTCAGCGCCTCGTAATGTCGATGGAACACTCAAATTGCGTCGAGACTCAATTCATCGTCCTCGAGCCGACTTGTCTCCAAGGGTATATTGCTGCCTTGGGCACCATATGGGCCGTTTCTGTGAGTCAAGATTTTCGGATCCGACGCGAAACTGCTAGTTAATTGTAACGTTCAGGGCCTGCTAATGACGCTGGAACACTCAAATTGCGCCGAGATTCAAAACATCGTTATTCAGCCGACTTGCCTCCAAGAGTACATTGCTGCCTCGGGCACCTTATGGTGGTTCTCCTGTGAGTCTAGATTTTCGAATCCAACGCAAATCTGATAGTTAATTCTAACGTTCATGGCCTCCTAGTGACGATGGAACACTCAAATTGCGTCGAAATTCAATACATCGTCCTCCAGCCGACTTGACTCCAAGGATCTATTGCTGCCTCGGGCACCTTATGGTCGCTCTCCTGTGAGTCTAGATTTTCGAATCCGACGCATAACTGATAGTTAATTGTAATGTTCAGCGCCTCCTAATGACGATGGAACACTCAAATTGCGTCGAGATTAAATACATCGTCATTCAGCCGACTTGTCTCCAAAGGTCTATTGCTGCCTCGGGCACATTATCGTCGTTCTCCAGTGCGTCTAAATTTGCAAATCAGACGAAAAACTGATTGTTAATTGTAACGAATATGGAACACTCAAATTGCGTCGAGATTCAATACATCGTCCTCCAACCGCCTTGTCTCCAAGGGGATGTTGCTGCCTCGGGCTCAACATGTTCCGTCTCCTGTGAGTCTAGATTTTCGTATCCGACGCAAAACTGAAACTTAATTGTTACGTTCAGCGCCTCCTAATGACGATGGAACACTCAAATTGCGTCGAGATTCAATACATCGTCCTCCAGCCGACTAGTCTCCAAGGGTCTATTGCTGCCTCGGGCACCTTTAGGTCGTTCTCCTGTGAGTCTAGATTTTCGAATCCGACGCATTGCTGATAGTTAATTGTAACGTTCAGCGCCTCCTAATGACGATGGAACACTAAATTTTTGTCGAGATTCAATGCATCGTCATTCAGCCGACTTGTCTCCAAAGGTCTATTGCTGCATCGGGCACCTTATGGTCGTTCTCGTGTGAGTCTAGATTTTAGAATCCAACGCAAAACTGATAGTTAATTGTACCGTTCAGTTGCCTCCTAATGACTTTGGAACTCTCAAATTGCGTCGAGATTCAATACATCGTCCTTCAGTCGACTTGTATCCGAGGGTTTATTGCTGCCTCGGGCGCCTTATGGTGGTTCTCCTGTTAGTCTAGGTTTTCGAAACCGACGCAAAACTGATTGTTAATTGTAACGTCAGGGACTCCTAATGACGATGGAACACTCAAATTGCGTCGAGATGCAATATTTCGACCTCCAGCCGACTTGTCTCCATGGGTCTATTGATGCCTCGGGCACCTTATGGTCGTTCTCCTATGAGTCTAAATTTTCGAATCAGACGCAAAACTGATAGTTAATTGTAACGTTAAGGGCCTCCAAATGATGATGGAACACTCAAATTGCATCGAGATTCAATACATCGTCCTCCAGCCGCCTTGTCTCCAAGGGGATGTTGCTGCCTCGGGCTCCATATGGTCCGTCTCCTGTGAGTCTAGATTTATGTATCCGACGCAAAACTGATAGTTAATTGTTACGTTCAGCGCCTCCAAATTACGATGGAACACTCAAATTCCGTCGGGATTCAATACATCGTCCTCCAGCCCACTTATCTACAAGGGGATATTGCTGCCTCGGCCAACTTATGATCCATCTCCTGTGAGTCTAGATTTTCGAATCCGACGCATAACTGATACTTAATTGTAATGTTAATGGCCTCCTGTTGACGATGGAACACTCAAATTGCGTCTAGTTTCAATACATCGCCATTCAGCCGACTTGTCTCGACTGCCTCGGGCACCTTAAGGTCGTTCTCCTGTGAGTCTAGATTTCGAATCCGACGCATTGCTGATAGTTAATTGTAACGTTCAGCGCCTCCTAATGACGATGGAACACTAAAATTTTGTCGAGATTCAATACATCGTCATTCAGCCGACTTGTCTCCAAGGGTTTATTGCTGCCTCGGGCGCCTTATGGTGGTTCTCCTGTGAGTCTAGGTTTTCGAAACCGACGCAAAACTCATAGTTAATTGTAACGTTCAGGGACTCTAATGACGATGGCACACTCAAATTGCGTCGAGATCCAATATATCGACCTCCAGCCGACTTGTCTCCAAGGGTCTATTGCTGCCTCGGGCACGTTATGGTCGTTCTCCTCAGAGTCTAGATTTTCGAATCCGACGCAAAACTGATAGTTAATTGTAAAGCTCAGGGCCTCCTAATGACGATGGAAAACTCACGTCGAGATTCAATACATCGTCCTCCAGCCGACTTGTCTCCAAGCGGATATTGCTGCCTCGGGCACCATATGGTCCGTCTCCTATGACTCTAGATTTTCGTATCCGACCCAAAACTGATAGTTAAGTGTAACGTTCAGCGCCTCCTATTGACGATGGAACACTCAAATTGCGTCTAGTTTCAATACATCGCCATTCAGCCGACTTGTCTCGAAGGGTCTATTGCTGTCTCCGGCACCTTATGGTCGTTCTCCTGTGGGTCTACTTTTTCGAATCCGACGCTAAACTGATTGTTAATTGTAACGATCAGCGCCTCCTAATGACGATGGAACACTCAAATTGCGTCGAGATTCAATACATCGTCCTCCAGCCGACTAGTCTCCAAGGATCTATTGCTGCCTCGGGCACCTTAAGGTCGTTCTCCTGTGAGTCTAGATTTTCGAATCCGACGCATTGCTGACAGTTAATTGTAACGTTCAGCTCCTCCTAATGACAATGGAACACTAAAATTTTGTCGAGATTTTATACATCGTCATTCAGCCGACTTGTCTCCAAGGGTTTATTGCTGCCTCTGGCGCCTTATGGTGGTTCTCCTGTGAGTCTAGATTTTCGAATCCGACGCAAAACTGATAGTTAATTGTAAAGCTCAGGGCCTCCTAATGACGATGGAAAACTCACGTCGAGATTCAATACATCGTCCTCCAGCCGACTTGTCTCCAAGCGGATATTGCTGCCTCGGGCACCATATGGTCCGTCTCCTATGACTCTAGATTTTCGTATCCGACCCAAAACTGATAGTTAAGTGTAACGTTCAGCGCCTCCTATTGACGATGGAACACTCAAATTGCGTCTAGTTTCAATACATCGCCATTCAGCCGACTTGTCTCGAAGGGTCTATTGCTGTCTCCGGCACCTTATGGTCGTTCTCCTGTGAGTCTACTTTTTCGAATCCGACGCTAAACTGATTGTTAATTGTAACGTTCAGGGACTCTAATGACGATGGAACACTCAAATTGCGTCGAGATGCAATATATCGACCTCCAGCCTCGAGCACCTTATGGTCTTCTCCTCAGAGTCTAGATTTTCTAATCCGACGCATAAGTGATGCTTAATTGTAATGTTAATGGCCTCCTAATGACGATGGAACACTCAGATTGCGTCGATATTAAATACATCGTCATTCAGCCAACTTGTCTCCAAATGTCAATAGCTGCCCCGGGCACCTTATGGTCGTTCTCCTGTGAGTCTAGATTTTCGAATCCAATGCAAAGCTGACAGTTAATTGTAACGTTCATGACCTCCTAATGACGATGGAACACACAAATTGCGTCGACATGAAATACATCGACCTCCAGCCGACTTGTCTCGAAGGGTCTATTGCTGCCTCGGGCACCTTATGGTCGTTCTCCTGTGAGTCTAAATTATCGAATCCGACGCATAACTGATAGTTAATTGAAACGTTCAGCGCCTCCTAATGACGATGGAACACTCAAATTGCGTCGAAATTCAATACGTCGTCCTCCAGCCGACTTGTCACCAAGGGTCTATTGATGCCTCGGGCACCTTATGGTCGTTCTCCTATGAGTCTAAATTTTCGAATCAGACGCAAAACTGATAGTTAATTGTAACGTTAAGGGCCACCTAATGATGATGGAACACTCAAATTACGTCGAGATTCAATACATCGTCCTCCAGCCGCCTTGTCTCCAAGGGGATGTAGCTGCCTCGGGCTCCATATGTTCGGTCTCCTGTGAGTGTAGATTTTCGTATCCGACGCAAAACTGATAGTTAATTGTTACGTTCAGCGCCTCTTAATGACGATGGAACACTCTAATTGCGTCGAGATTCAATACATCGGCCTCCAGCCGACTAGTCTCCAAGGGTCTATTGCTGCCTCGGGAACCTTAAGGTCGTTCTCCTGGGAGTCTAGATTTTCGAATCCGACGCATTGCTCATAGTTAATTGTAACGTTCAGCGCCTCGTAATGACGATGGAAAACTAAATTTTTGTCGAGATTCAATACATAGTCATTCAGCCGACTTTTCTCCAAGGGTCTATAGCTGCCTCGGGCACCTTATGGTCGTTCTCCTGTGAGTCTACATTTTAGAATCCAACGCAAAACTGATAGTTAATTGTAACGTTCAGGGCCTCCAATCGACGATGGAACACTCAAATTGCGTCGAGATTCAATACATGTCCTCCAGCCGTCTTGCCTTGGGCACCATATGGTCCATCTCATGTGAGTTTAAATTTTCGAATCCGACGCGAAACTGCTAGTTAATTGTACCGTTCAGTGCCTCTTAATGACTTTGGAACTCTCAAATTGCGTCGAGATTCAATACATCGTCCTTCAGTCGACTTGTCTCCAAGGGTTTATTGCTGCCTCGGGCGCCTTATGGTGGTTCTCCAGTGAGTCTAGGTTTTCGAAACCGACGCAAAACTGATAGTTAATTGTAACGTTCAGGGACTCTAATGACGATGGAACACTCAAATTGCGTCGAGATGCAATATATCGACCTCCAGCCGACTTGTCTCCAAGGGTCTATTGCTACCTCGGGCACCTTATGGTCGTTCTCCTCAGAGTCTAGATTTTCGAATCCGACGCAAAACTGATAGTTAATTGTAACGTTCAGCGCCTCCTAATGACGATGCAACACTCAAATTGCGTCGAGATTCAATACATCGTCCTCCTGCCGACTTATCTACAAGGGGATATTCCTGCCCCGGGCAACTTATGATCCGTCTCCTGTGAGTGTAGATTTTCGAATCCGACGCATAACTCATGCTTAATTGTAATGTTAATGGCCTCCTAATGAAAATGGAACACTAAAATTGCGTCTAGTTTCAATACATCAAATTCAGCCGACTTGTCTCGAAGGGTCTATTGCTGCCTCGGGCACCTTATGGTCGTTCTCCTGTGAGTCTACTTTTTCGAATTCGACGCTAAACTGATTGTTAATTGTAACGTTCTCGCCTCCTAATGACGATGGAACACTCAAATTGTGTCGAGATTCAATACATCGTCCTCCAGCCGACTGGTCTCCAAGGGTCTATTGCTGCCTCGGGCACCTTAATGTCGTTCTCCTGTGATTCTAGATTTTCGAATCCGACACATTGCTGATAGTTAATTGTAACGTTCAGCGCCTCCTAATGACGATGGAACACTAAAATTTTGTCGAGATTCAATACATCGTCCTCCAGCCGACTTGTCTCCAAGCGGATATTGCTGCCTCGGGCACCATATGGTCCGTCTCCTATGACTCTAGATTTTCGTATCCGACCCAAAAGTGATAGTTAACTGTAACGTTCAGCGCCTCCTAATGACGATGCGACACTAAAATTGCGTCGAGATTCAATACATCGTCCTCCAGCCGACTTATCTACAAGGGGATATTGCTGCCTCGCGCAACTTATGATCCGTCTCCTGTGAGTCTAGATTTTCGATTCCGACGCATAACTAGTGCTTAATTGTAATGTTAATGGCCTCCTAATGACGTTGGAACACTCAAATTGCGTCTAGTTTCAATACATAGTCATTCAGCCGGCTTGTCTCCAAGGGGATATTGCTGCCTTGGGTACCATATGGTTCGTCTCCTGTGAGTGTAGATTTTCGAATCCGACGCGAAACTGCAAGTTAATTGTAACGTTCAGTGCCTCCTAATGACGTTGGAAGACTCAAATTGCGTCGAGATGCAATACATCGTCCTTCAGCCGACTTGTCTCCAAGAGTCTCTTGCTGCCTCAGGCACCTTATGGTGGTTTTCCTGTGAGTCTAGATTTTCGAATCCGACGCAAAGCTGATAGTTAATTCTATCGTTCTTGACCTCCTAATGACGATGGAACACTCAAATTGCGTCGAGATGCAATACATCAACCTCCAGCCGACTTGTCTCCAAGGGTCTATTGCTGCCTCGGGCACCTTATGGTCGTTCTCCTGTGAGTCTAAATTCTCGAATCCGACGCATAACAGATAGTTAATTGTAAAGTTCAGTGCCTCCTAATGACGATGAAACACTCAAATTGCGTCGAGATTCAATACATCGTCCTCCAGCCGACTTATCTACAAGGGCATATTGCTGCCTCGGTCACCATATGATTCGTCTCCAGTGCGTCTAGATTTTCGTATCCGACGCAAAACTGATAGTTAATTGTAACGTTCAGCGCCTCGTAATGACGACGGAACACTCAAATTGCGTCGAGATTCAATACATCGTCATTCAGCCGACTGCCCCGGGGACCTCATGGTCGTTCTCCTGTGAGTCTATGTTTTCGTATCCGACGCAAAACTGATAGTTAATTGTAACGTTGAGCGCCTCCTAATGGCGAATCAACACTCAAATTGCGTCGAGATTCAATACATCGTCATTCAACCGACTTGTCTCCAAGGGTCTATTGCTGCCTCGCGCACCTTATGGTCGTTCTCCTGTGAGTCTAAATTTTCGAATGAGACGCAAAATTCTAACGTTAAGAGCCTCCTAATGACGATGGAACACTCATATTCCGTCGAGACTAAATACATCGTCCTCGAGCCGACTTGTCTCCAAGGGTATATTGCTGCCTTGGGCACCATATGGGCCGTTTCTGTGAGTCAAGATTTTCGGATCCGACGCGAAACTGCTAGTTAATTGTAACGTTCAGGGCCTGCTAATGACGCTGGAACACTCAAATTGCGCCGAGATTCAACACATCGTTCTTCAGCCGACTTGCCTCCAAGAGTCTATTGCTGCCTCGGGCACCTTATGGTGGTTCTCCTGTGAGTCTAGATTTTCGAATCCAACGCAAATCTGATAGTTAATTCTAACGTTCATGGCCTCCTAATGACGATGGAACACTCAAATTGCGTCGAAATTCAATACATCGTCCTCCAGCCGACTTGACTCCAAGGATCTATTGCTGCCTCGGGCACCTTATTATGGTCGTTCTCCTGTGAGTCTAGATTTTCGAATCCGACGCATAACAGATAGTTAATTGTAATGTTCGGCGCCTCCTAATGACGATGGAACACTCAAATTGCGTCGAGATTAAATACATCGTCATTAAGCCGACTTGTCTCCAAGGGTCTATTGCTGCCTCGGGCACATTATCGTCTTTCTCCAGTGAGTCTAAATTTGCAAATCAGACGAAGAACTGATTGTTAATTGTAACGTTCAGGGCCTCCTGTCGAAGATGGAACACTCAAATTGCGTCGAGATTCAATACATGTCCTCCAGCTGTCTTGCCTCCAAGGGGATATTGCTGCCTTGGGCACCATATGGTCCATCTCCTGTGAGTCTAAATTTTCGAATCCGACGCGAAACTGCTAGTTAATCGTAGCGTTCAGTGCCTCCTAATGAGTTTGGAACTCTCAAATTGCGTCGAGATTCAATACTTCGTCCTTCAGTCGACTTGTATTCAAGGGTTTATTGCTGCCTCGGGCGCCTTATGGTGGTTCTCCTGTTAGTCTAGGTTTTCGAAACCGACGCAAAACTGATTGTTAATTGTAAAGTCAGGGACTCCTAATGACGATGGAACACTCAAATTGCGTCGAGATGCAATATATCGACCTCCAGCCGACTTGTCTCCAAGGGCCTATTGCTGCCTCGGGCACCTCTTGGTCGTTCTCCTCAGAGTCTAGATTTTCGAATCCGACGCAAAACTGATAGTTAATTGTAAAGCTCAGGGCCTCCTAATGACGATGGAAAACACACGTCGAGATTCAATACATCGTCCTCCAGCCGACTTGTCTCCAAGCGGATATTGCTGCCTCGGGGACCATATGGTCCGTCTCCTATGACTCTAGATTTTCGTATCCGACCCAAAACTGATAGTTAAGTGTAACGCTCAGCGCCTCCTAATGACGATGCAACACTCAAATTGCGTCGAGATTCAATACATCGTCCTCCGGCCGACTTATCTACAAGAGGATATTGCTGCCTCGGGCAACTTATGATCCGTCTCCTGTGAATCTAGATTTTGGAATCCGACGCATAACTGATGCTTAATTGTAATGTTAATGGCCTCCTAATGACGATGGAACACTCAAATTGCGTCTAGTTTCAATACATCGTCTTTCAGCCGACTTCTCTCCAAGGGTCTATTGCTGCCTCGGGCACCTTATGGTCGTTCTCCTGTGAGTCTACTTTTTCGAATCCGACGCTAAACTGATTGTTAATTTTAACGTTCAGGGCCTCCTAATGACGATGGAACACTCAAATTACGTCCAGAATCAACACATCGTCCTCCAGCCGACTTGTCTCCAAGGGGATATTGCTGCATCGGTCAGCATTAGATTCGTCTCCTGTGAGTCTAGATTTTCGGATCCGACGCAAAGCTGACAGTTAATTGTAACGTTCTTGACCACCTATTGACGATGGAACACTCAAATTGCGTCGAGATGCAATACATCGACCTCCAGCCGACTTGTCTCCAAGGGTCTATTGCTGCCTCGGTCGTTCTCCTGTGAGTCTAGATTTTCGAATCCGACGCAGAGCTGACACTTAATTGTAACGTTCTTGACCACCTATTGACGATGGAACACTCAAATTGCGTCGAGATGCAATACATCGACCTCCAGCCGACTTGTCTCCAAGGGTCTATTGCTGCCTCGGGCACCTTATGGTCGTTCTCCTGTGAGTCTAAATTTGCGAATCAGACGAAATACTGATAGTTAATTGTAACGTTCAGGGTCTCCTAATGACGATGTAACACTCAAATTGCGTCGTGATTCAATACATCGTCCTCCAGCCGACATGTCTCCAAGGGTCTATTGCTGCCTCTGGCACCTTATGGACGTGCTCCTGTGCGTTTACATTTTCAAATCCGACGCAAAACTAATAGTTAATTGTAACGTTAAGGGCCTCCTAACGAATATGGAACACTCAAATTGCGTGGAGATTCAATACATCGTCCACCAGCCGACTTGTCTCCAAGGGGATATTGCTGCATCGGGCACCTTATGGTCGTTCTCCTGTGAGTCTACATTTTCGAATCCGACGCATAACTGATACTTAATTGTAATGTTAATTTCCTCCTATTGACGATGGAACACTCAAATTGCGTCTAGTTTCAATACATCGCCATTCAGCCGTCTTGTCTCGAAGGGTCTATTGCTGCCTTGGGCACCTTATGGTCGTTCTCCTGTGAGTCTACTTTTTCGAATCCAACGCTAAACTGATTGTTAATTGTAACGATCAGCTCCTCCTAATGACGATGGAACACTCAAATTGCGTCGAGATTCAATACATCGTCCTCCAGCTGACTAGTCTCCAAGGGTCTATTGCAGCCTCGGGTACCTTAAGGTCGTTCTCCTGTGAGTCTAGATTTTCGAATCCGACGCATTGCTGATAGTTAATTGTAACGTTCAGAGCCTCCTAATGACAATGGAACACTAAAATTTTGTCGAGATTCAATACATCGTCATTCAGCCGACTTGTCTCCATGGGTCTATTGCTGCCTCGGGCACCTTATGGTCGTTCTCCTGTGAGTCTACTTTTTCGAATCCGACGCTAAACTGATTGTTAATTTTAACGTTCAGGGCCTCCTAATGACGATGGAAGACTCTAATTACGTCCAGAATCAATACATCGTCCTCCAGCCGACTTGTCTCCAAGGGGATATTGCTGCATCGGTCACCATATGATTCGTCTCCTGTGAGTCTAGATTTTCGTATCCGACGCAAAACTGATAGTTAATTGTAACGTTCAGTGCTTCGTAATGACGATGGAACACTCAAATTGCGTCGAGATTCAATACATCGTCATTCAGCCGACTTGTCTCCAAAGGTCAATAGCTGCCCCGGGCACCTTATGGTCGTTCTCCTGTGAGTCTAGATTTTCGTATCCGACGCAAGACTGATAGTTAATTATAACGTTCAGGGTCTCATAATGACGATTGCTGCCTTGGGTACCATATGGTCCGTCTCCTGTGAGTGTAGATTTTCGAATCCGACGCGAAACTGCAAGTTAATTGTAACGTTCAGCGCCTCTTAATGACGATGGAACACTCAAACTGTGTCGAGATTCAATACGTCGGCCTCCAGCCGACTAGTCTCCAAGGGTCTATTGCTGCCTCGGGCACCTTAAGGTCGTTCTCCTGTGAGTCTAGATTTTCGAATCCGACGCATTGCTCATAGTTAATTGTAACGTTCAGCGCCTCGTAATGACGATGGAACAATAAATTTTTGTCGAGATTCAATACATAGTCTTTCAGCCGACTTTTCTCCAAGGGTCTATTGCTGCCTCGGGCACCTTATGCTCGTTCTCCTGTGAGTCTACTTTTTCGAATCCGACGCTAAACTGATTGTTAATTTTAACGTTCAGGGCCTCCTAATGACGATGGAACACTCAAATTACGTCCAGAATCAATACATCGTCCTCCAGCCGACTTGTCTCCAAGGGGATATTGCTGCATCGGTCACCATATGATTCGTTCCTGTGAGTCAAGATTTTCGTATCCGACGCAAAACTGATAGTTAATTGTAACGTTCAGTGCCTCGTAATGACGATGCAACACTCAAATTGCGTCGAGATTCAATACATCGTCCTTCAGTCGACTTGTCTCCAAGGGTTTATTGCTGCCTCGGGCGCCTTATGGTGGTTCTCCTGTGAGTCTAGGTTTTCGAAACCGACGCAAAACTGATAGTTAATTGTAACGTTCAGGGACTCTAGTGACGATGGAACACTCAAATTGCGTCGAGATGCAATATATCGACCTCCAGCCGACTTGTCTCCAAGGGTCTATTGCTACCTCGGGCACCTTATGGTCGTTCTCCTCAGAGTCTAGATTTTCGAATCCGACGCAAAACTGATAGTTAATTGTAAAGCTCAGGGCCTCCTAATGACGATGGAACACTCAAATTACGTCGGGATTCAATACATCGTCCTCCAGCCGACTTGTCTCCAAGCGCATATTGCTGCCTCGGGCACCATATGGTCCGTCTCCTATGACTCTAGATTTTCGTATCCGACCCAAAACTGATAGTTAATTGTAACGTTCAGCGCCTCCTAATGACGATGCAACACTCAAATTGCGTCGAGATTCAATACATCGTCCTCCAGCAGACTTATCTACAAGATGATATTGTTGCCTCAGGCAACATATGATCCGTGTCCTGTGAGTCTACATTTTCGAATCCGACGCATAACTGATGCTTAATTGAAATGTTAATGGCTTCCTAATGACGATGGAACACTCAAATTGAGTCTAGTTTCAATACATCGTCATTCGGCCGACTTCTGTCCAAGGGTCTATTGCTGCCTCGGGCACCTTATGCTCGTTCTCCTGTGAGTCTACTTTTTCGAATCCGACGCTAAACTGATTGTTAATTTTAACGTTCAGGGCCTCCTAATGACGATGGAACACTCAAATTACGTCCAGAATCAATACATCGTCCTCCAGCCGACTTGTCTCCAAGGGGATATTGCTGCATCATTCACCATATGATTCGTTCCTGTGAGTCAAGATTTTCGTATCCGACGCAAAACTGACAGTTAATTGTAACGTTCAGTGCCTCGTAATGACGATGGAACACTCAAATTGCGTCGAGATTCAATACATCGTCATTCAGCCGACTTGTCTCCAAGGGTCAATTGCTGCCCCGGGCACCTTATGGTCGCTCTCCTGTGAGTCTAAATTTTCGAATGAGACGCAAAGCTTATAGTTAATTCTAACGTTAAGAGCCTCCTAATGACGATGGAACACTCAAATTGCGTCGAGTCTCAATACATCGTCCACGAGCCGACTTGTCTCCATGGGGATATTGCTGCCTGTGAGTCAAGATTTTCGGATCCGACTCGAAACTGCTAGTTAATTGTAAGGTTCAGGGCCTGCTAATGGCGCTGGAACACTCAAATTGCGCCGAGATTCAATACATCGTCCTTCAGCCGACTTGCCTCCAAGTGTCTATTGCTGCGTCGGGCACCTTATGGTCGTCCTCCTATGAGTCTAGATTTTCGAATCCGACGCAAAGCTGACAGTTAATTGTATCGTTCTTGACCTCCTAATGACAATGGAACACTCAAATTGCGTCGAGATGCAATGCATCGACCTCCAGCCGACTTGTCTCCAAGGTCTATTGCAGCCTCGGGCACCTTAAGGTCGTTCTCCTGTGAGTCTAGATTTTCGAATCCGACGCTAAACTGATTGTTAATTGTAACGATCAGCTCCTCCTAATGACGATGGAACACTCAAATTGCGTCGAGATTCAATACATCGTCCTCCAGCCGACTAGTCTCCAAGGGTCTATTGCAGCCTCGGGCACCTTAAGGTCGTTCTCCTGTGAGTCTAGATTTTCGAATCCGACGCATTGCTGATAGTCAATTGTAACGTTCAGCGCCTCCTAATGACAATGGAACACTAAATTTTGTCGAGATTCAATACATCGTCATTCAGACGACTTGTCTCCTAGGGTTTATTGCTGCCTCTGGCGCCTTATGGTGGTTCTCCTGTGAGTGTAGGTTTCGAAACCGACGCAAAGCTGATAGTTAATTGTAACGTTCAGGGACTCTAATGACGATGGAACACTCAAATTGCGTCGAGATGCAATATATCGACCTCCAGCCAACTTGTCTCCAAGGTCTATTCCTGCCTCGTGCACCTTATGGTCGTCCTCCTGTGAGTCTAGATTTTCGAATCCGACGCTAAACTGATTGTTAATTGTAACGTTCAGGGCCTCCTAATGACGATGGAACACTCAAATTACGTCCAGAATCAATACATCGTCCTCCAGCCGACTTGTTTCCAAGGGGATATTGCTGCCTTGGGTGGTCCCTCTCCTGTGAGTGTAGATTTTCGAATACGACGCGAAACTGCAATTAATTGTAACGTTCAGTGCCTCCTAATGACGTTGGAAGACTCAAATTGCGTCGAGATGCAATACATCGTCCTTCAGCCTACTTGTCTCCAAGAGTCTCTTGCTGCCTCTGGCACCTTATGGTGGTTCTCCTGTGAGTCTACATTTTCTAATCCGACGCATAACAGATAGTTAATTGTAATGCTCAGCGCCTCCTAATGACGATGGAACACTCAAATTGCGTCGAGATTCAATACATCGTCCTCCAGCCGACTTATCTACAAGGGGATATTGCTGCCACGGGCAACTTATGATCCGTCTCCTGTGAGTAGATTTTCGAATCCGACGCATAACTGATGCTTAATTGTAATGTTAATGGCCTCCTAATGACGATGGAACACTCAAATTGCGTCTAGTTTCAATACATCGTCATTCAGCCGACTTGTCTCCAAGGGCCTATTGCTAACTCGGGCACCTTACGGTCGTTCTCCTGTGAGTCTACTTTTTCGAATCCGACGCTAAACTGATTGTTAATTGTAACGTTCAGGGCCTCCTAATGACGATGGAACACTCAAATTACGTCCAGAATCAATACATCGTCCTCAGCCGACTTGTCTCCGAGGGGATAGTGCTGCCTCCGTCACCATACGATTCGTCTCCTGTGCGTCTAGATTTTCGTATCCGACGCAAAACTGATAGTTAATTGTAACGTTCAGCGCCTCATAATGACGATGGAACACTCAAATTGCGTCGAGATGTAATACATCGTCATTCAGCCGACTTGTCTCCAAGGGTCAATTGCTGCCCGGGCACCTTATGGTCGTTCTCCTGTGAGTCTAGATTTTCGTATCCGACGCAAAACTGATAGTTAATTGTAACGTTCAGCGCCTCCTAATGGCGAATCAACACTCAAATTGCGTCGAGTTTCACTACATCGTCCTTCAGCCGACTTGTCTCCAAGGGTCAAATGCTGCCTCTGGCACCTTATGGTCGTTCTCCTGTGTGACTAGATTTTCGAATCCGACGCAAAATGGATAGTTAATTGTAACGTTCAGGACTCCTAATGACGTTGGAACACTCAAATTGGGTCTAGATGCAATATATCGACCTCCAGCGGACTTGTCTCGAAGGGTCTATTGCTGCCTCGGGCACGTTATGGTCGTTCTCCTCTGAGTCTAGATTTTCGAATCCGACACAAAACTGATAGTTAATTGTAACGTTCAGGGCGTCCTAATGACGATGGAACACTCAAATTACGTCGAGATTCAATACATCGTCCTACAGCCGACTTGTCTCCAAGGGTCTATTGATGCTCGGGCACCTTATGTTCGTTCTCCTGTGAGTCTAGATTTACGGATCCGACGCATAACTGATAGTTAATAGTTGCGTTTAGCGCCTCCTAATGACGATGGAACACTCAAATTGCGTCGAGATTCAATACATCGACATCAGCCGACTTGTCTCCAAGGGTCTATTGTTGCTTCGGGCACATTATGGTCGTTCCCTGTGAGTCAAAATTTTCCAATCAGACGCAAAACTGATAGTTAATTGAACGTTAAGGGCCTCCTAATGGCGATGGAACACTCAAATTGCGCCGGGATTCAATACATCGTCCTCCAGCGGACTTGTCTCCAAGGCGATATTACCATATGGTCCGTCTCCTATGACTCTAGATTTTTCGTATCCGACCCAAAACTGATAGTTAATTGTAACGTTCACCGTCTCCTAATGACGATGCAACACCCAAATTGCGTCGAGATTCAATACATCGTCCTCCAGCCGACTTATCTACAAGGGGATATTGCCGCCTCGGGCAACTTATGATCCGTCTCCTGTGAGTCTAAATTTTCGAATCCGACGTAAAACTGATGGTTAATTGTAACGTTAATGGCCTCCTAATGACGATGGAACACTCAAATTGGGCCTAGATTCAATACATCGTCATTCAGCCGACTTGTCTCCAAGGGTCTATTGCTGCCTCGGGCACCTTAAGGTCGTTCTCCTTTGAGTCTAGATTTTCGAATCCGACGCATTGCTGATAGTTAATTGTAACGTTCAGCGCCTCCTAATGGCGATGGAACACTAAAATTTTGTCGAGATTCAATACATCGTCTTTCAGCCGACTTGTCTCCAAGGGTCTATTGCTGCCTCGGGCAACTTATGTTCGTTTTCCAGTGAGTCTAGATTTTCGAATCCGACGCAAAACTGATAGTTAATTGTAACGTTCAGCGCCTCGTAATGTCGAATCAACACTGAAATTGCGTCGAGATTTAATATATCGTCCTCCAGCCGACTTGCCACCAAGAGTCTATTGCAGCCTCGGGCACCTTATGGTCGTTCTCCTGTGAGTCTAGATTTTAGAATCCGACGCAAAACTGATAGTTAATTGTAACGTTCTGGGAATCCGATGACGATGGAACACTCAAATTGCGTCGAGATGCAATATATCGACCTCCAGCCGACTTGTCTCCAAGGGTCTATTGCTGCCTCGGGCACCATATGGTCCGTCTCCTATGACTCTAGATTTTCGTATCCGACCCAAAACTGATAGTTAATTGTAACGTTCAGCGCCTCTTAATGACGATGGAACACTCAAATTGCGTCGAGATTCAATACATCGACATGAGCCGACTTGTCTCCAAGGGTCTATTGTTGCTTCGGACACATTATGGTCGTTCCCCTGTGAGTCAAAATTTTCCAATCAGACGCAAAACTGATAGTTAATTGAACGTTAAGGGCCTCCTAATGACGATGGAACACTCAAATTGCGCCGGGATTCAATACATCGTCCTCCAGCGGACGTGTCTCCAAGGGGATATTGCTGCCTCGGGCACCATATGGTCCGTCTCCTATGACTCTAGATTTTCGTATCCGACCCAAAACTGATAGTTAATTGTAATGTTCACCGTCTCCTAATGACGATGCAACACCCAAATTGCGTCGAGATTCAATACATCGTCCTCCAGCCGACTTATCTACAAGGGGATATTGCCGCCTCGGGCAACTTATGGTCGTCCTCCTGTGAGTATAAATTTTCGATTGAGACGCAAAACTTATAGTTAATTCTAACGTTAAGAGCCTCATAATGACGATGGAACACTCTAATTGCGTCGAGACTCAATACATCGTCCTCGAGCCGACTTGTCTCCAAGAGGATATTGCTGCCTTGGGCACCATATGGGCCGTTTCTGTGAGTCAAGGTTTTCGGATCCGACGCGAAACTGCTAGTTAATAGTAACGTTCAGGGTCTCCTAATGACGATGGAACACTCAAATTGCGTCGCGATTCAATACATCGTCCTCCAGCCGCCTTGTCTCCAAGGGGATGTTGCTGCCTCGGGCTCCATATGGTCCGTCTCCAGTGGGTCGAGATTTTCGTATCCGACGCAAAACTGATAGTTAATTGTTACGATCAGCGCCTCCTAATGACGATGGAACACTTAAATTCCGTCGAGATTCAACACATCGTCCTCCAGGCGAGTTATCTACAAGGGGATATTGCTACCTCGGGCAACTTATGATCCGTCTCCTGTGAGTCTAAATTTTCGAATCCGACGTAAAACTGATGGTTAATTGTAACGTTAATGGCCTCCTAATGACGATGGAACACTCAAATTGCGCCTAGATTCAATACATCGTCATTCAGCCGACTTGTCTCCAAGGGTCTATTGCTGCCTCGGGCACCTTAAGGTCGTTCTCCTTTGAGTCTAGATTTTCGAATCCGACGCAAAACTGATAGTTAATTGTAACGTTCAGCGCCTCGTAATGTCGAATCAACACTGAAATTGCGTCGAGATTTAATATATCGTCCTCCAGCCGACTTGCCACCAAGAGTCTATTGCAGCCTCGGGCACCTTATGGTCGTTCTCCTGTGAGTCTAGATTTTAGAATCCGACGCAAAACTGATTGTTAATTGTAACGAGATTCAATACATCGTCCTCCAGCTGACTTGTCGCAAGGGTCTATCGCTGCCTCGGGAACCTTATGGTCGATCTCCTGTGAGTCTAAATTTTCGAATCAGACGCAAAACTTATAGTTAATGGTAACGTTAAGAGCCTCCTAATGACGATGGAACACTCAAATTGCGTCGAGGTTCAATACATCGTCTTCCAGCCGACTTGTCTCCAAGGTGATAGTGCTGCCTTGGGCCCATTATGGTCGTTCTCCTGTGAGTCTAGATTTTCGAATCAGACGCTTAACTGATAGTTAAATATAACGTTCAGCGGCTCCTAATGACGATGGAACTCTCAAATTGCGTCGAGATTCAATACATCGTCCTCCAGCCGACTTGTCTCCAAGGGACTATTGCTGCCTCGGGCACCTTATGGTGGTTCTCCTGTGAGTCTAGTTTCGAAACCGACGCAAAGCTGATAGTTAATTGTAACGTTCAGGGAATCCGATGACGATGGAACACTCAAATTGCGTCGAGATGCAATATATCGACCTCCAGCCGACTTGTCTCCAAGGGTCTATTGCTGCCTCGGGCACCATATGGTCCGTCTCCTATGACTCTAGATTTTCGTATCCGACCCAAAACTGATAGTTAATTGTAACGTTCAGCGCCTCTTAATGACGATGGAACACTCAAATTGCGTCGAGATTCAATACATCGACATGAGCCGACTTGTCTCCAAGGGTCTATTGTTGCTTCGGGCACATTATGGTCGTTCCCCTGTGAGTCAAAATTTTCCAATCAGACGCAAAACTGATAGTTAATTGAACGTTAAGGGCCTCCTAATGACGATGGAACACTCAAATTGCGCCGGGATTCAATACATCGTCCTCCAGCGGACGTGTCTCCAAGGGGATATTGCTGCCTCGGGCACCATATGGTCCGTCTCCTATGACTCTAGATTTTCGTATCCGACCCAAAACTGATAGTTAATTGTAATGTTCACCGTCTCCTAATGACGATGCAACACCCAAATTGCGTCGAGATTCAATACATCGTCCTCCAGCCGACTTATCTACAAGGGGATATTGCCGCCTCGGGCAACTTATGGTCGTCCTCCTGTGAGTATAAATTTTCGATTGAGACGCAAAACTTATAGTTAATTCTAACGTTAAGAGCCTCATAATGACGATGGAACACTCTAATTGCGTCGAGACTCAATACATCGTCCTCGAGCCGACTTGTCTCCAAGAGGATATTGCTGCCTTGGGCACCATATGGGCCGTTTCTGTGAGTCAAGATTTTCGGATCCGACGCGAAACTGCTAGTTAATTGTAACGTTCAGGGTCTCCTAATGACGATGGAACACTCAAATTGCGTCGCGATTCAATACATCGTCCTCCAGCCGCCTAGTCTCCAAGGGGATGTTGCTGCCTCGGGCTCCATATGGTCCGTCTCCTGTGAGTGTAGATTTTCGAATCCGACGCGAAACTGCAAGTTAATTGTATCGGTCAGTGCCTCCGAATGACGTTGGAACACTCAAATTGCGTCGAAATTCAATACATCGTCCTCCAGCCGCCTTGTCTCCAAGGGGATGTTGCTGCCTCGGGCTCCATATGGTCCGTCTCCAGTGGGTCGAGATTTTCGTATCCGACGCAAAACTGATAGTTAATTGTTACGATCAGCGCCTCCTAATGACGATGGAACACTTAAATTCCGTCGAGATTCAACACATCGTCCTCCAGGCGAGTTATCTACAAGGGGATATTGCTACCTCGGGCAACTTATGATCCGTCTCCTGTGAGTCTAAATTTTCGAATCCGACATAAAACTGATGGTTAATTGTAACGTTAATGGCCTCCTAATGACGAAGGAACACTCAAATTGCGCCTAGATTCAATACATCGTCATTCAGCCGACTTGTCTCCAAGGGTGTATTGCTGCGTCGGGCACCTTAAGGTCGTTCTCCTTTGAGTCTAGATTTTCGAATCCGACGCATTGCTGATAGTTAATTGTAACGTTCAGCGCCTCCTAATGACGATGGAACACTAAAATTTTGTCGAGATTCAATACATCGTCATTCAGCCGACTTGTCTCCAAGGGTCTATTGCTGCCTCGGGCAACTTATGTTCGTTTTCCAGTGAGTCTAGATTTTAGAATCCGACGCAAAACTGATAGTTAATTGTAACGTTCAGCGCCACTTAATGACGATGGAATACTCAAATTGCTTCGAGATTCAATACATCGTCATCCAGCCGACTTGTCTACAAGGGGATATTCCTGCCTCGGGCAACTTATGATCCGTCTCCTGTGGGTCTAGATTTTCGAATCCGACGCATAGCTGATAGTTAATTGTAACGCTCAACGCCTCCTAATGACGATGGAACACTCTAATTGCGTCGTTATTCAATACATCGTCCTCCAGCCGATTTGTCTCCAAGGGTCTAATGCTGCCTCTGGCACCTTATGGTCGTGCTCCTGTGAGTCTAGATTTTCAAATCCGACGCAAAACTGATAGTTTATTGTAACGTTCAGGGCCTCCTAATGACGATGGAACACTCAAATTACGTCCAGAATCAATACATCGTCCTCCAGCCGACTTGTCTCCAAAGGTCTATGGCTGCCTCGGCACCTTATGGTCGTTCTTCTGTGAGTCTAGATTTTCGAATCCGACGCATAGCTGATAGTTAATTGTAACGCTCAACGCCTCCTAATGACGATGGAACACTCTAATTGCGTCGTTATTCAATACATCGTCCTCCAGCCGATTTGTCTCCAAGGGTCTAATGCTGCCTCTGGCACCTTATGGTCGTGCTCCTGTGAGTCTAGATTTTCAAATCCGACGCGAAACTGATAGTTAATTGTAACGTTAAGGGCCTCATAATGACGATGGAAAACTCAAATTGCGTTGAGATTCAATACATCGTCCTCCAGCCGACTTGTGTCCACGGGGATATTGCTGCCTCGGGCACCATATGGTCCGCCTCCTGTGAGTCTAGATTTTCGTATCCGACGCAAAATTGATACTTAATTGTAACGTTCATGGCCCTATAATGGCGATCGTACACTCAAATTCGTCGAGATTCAATACATCGCCATTCAGCCGACTTGTCTTCAAGGGTCTATTGCTGCCTCGGGCACCTTATGGTCGTTCTCCTGTGAATCTACATTTTTGAATCCGACGCAAAACTGATAGTTAATTGTAACGTTCAGGGCCTCCTAAAGACGATGGAACACTCAAATTGCGTCGAGATGCAATATATCGACCTCCAGTCGACTTGTCTCCAAGGGTCTATTGCTGCCTCGGGCACCTTATGGTCGTTCTCCTCATAGTCTAGATTTTCGAATCCGACGCAAAACTGATAGTTAATTGTAACGTTCAGGGCCTCCTAATGACGATGGAACACTCAAATTACGTCGAGATTCAATACATCGTCCTCCAGCCGACTTGTCTCCAAGCGTATATTGCTGCATCGGGCACCATATGGTCCGTCTCTAGTCCAGATTTTCGTATCCGACCCAAAACTGATAGTTAATTGCAACGCTCAGCGCGTCCTAATGACGATGGAACACTCAAATTGCGTCGAGATTCCTTACATCGTCCTCCAGCCGAAATATCTACAAGGGGATATTGCTGCCTCGGGCAACTTATGATCCGACTCTTGTGAGTCTAGATTTTCGAATCCGACGCAAAATTGATAGTTAATTGTAACGTTCATGGCCTCCTAACGAAGATGGAACACTCACATTGCGTCGAGATTCAATACATCATCCTTCAGCCGACTTGTCTCCAATAGTCTATTGCTGCTTCGGGCACCTTATGGTCGTTCTCCTGTGAGACTAGATTTTAGAATCCGACGCAAAACTGATAGTTAATTGTAACGTTCAGGGCCTCCTAATGACGATGGAACACTCTAATTACGTCGAGATTCAATACATCGTCCTCCAGCCGACTTGTCTCCAAGGGTCTATTGCTGCCTCGGGCACCTTATGCTCGTTCTCCTGTAGGTCTAGATTTACGGATCGGATGCATAACTGATAGTTAATTGTAGCGTTCAGCGCCTCCTAATGACGATGGAACACTCAAATTGCGTCGAGATTCAATACATCGACATTCTGCCGACTTGTCTCCAAGGGTCTATTGCTGCCTCGGGCACGTTATGGTCGTTCTCCTGTGGTTCTAGTATTTAGAATCCGACGCAAAACTGATAGTTAATTGTAACGTTCAGCGCCTCCTAATGACGATGGAACACTCAAATTGCGTCGCGATTCAATAGATCGTCCTCCAGCAGACATGTCTCCAAGGGTCTACTGCTGCCTCTGGCACCTTATGGTCGTGCTCCTGTGCGTTTAGATTTTCAAATCCGACGCAAAACTAATAGTTAATTGTAACGTTAAGGGCCTCATAATGATAATGGAACACTCAAATTGCGTCGAGATTCAATACGTCGCCCTCCAGCCGCCTTGTCTCCAAGGGGATGTTGCTGCCTCGGGCTCCATATGGTCCGTCTCCTGTGATTTTCGTATCCGACGCAAAACTGAGAGTTAATTGTTACGTTCAGCGCCTCCTAGTGACGATGGAACACTCAAATTGCGTCGAGATTCAATACATCGTCCTCCAGCCGGGCACCTCATGGTCGGTCTCCTTTGAGTCTAGATTTTCGAATCCGATGCATTGCTGACAGTTAATTGTAACGTTAAGCGCCTCCTAATGACGATGGAACACTAAAATTTTGTCGAGATTCAATACATCGTCCTCCAGCCGACTTGTCTCCGTGGGGATATTGCTGCCTCGGGCACCTTATGGTCGTTCTCCTCAGTCTAGATTTTCGAATCCGTCGCAATCCTGATAGTTAATTGTAACGTTCAGGGACTTCTAATGACGATGGAACACTCAAATTGCGTCGAGCATCAATACATCGTCATCCAGCCGACTAGTCTCCAAGGGTCTATTGCTGCCTAGGGCTCCTTGTGGTCGTACTCCTGTGAGTCTAGATTTTCGAATCCGACGCATAGCTGATAGTTAATTGTAACGTCCAGCAGCTACTAATGACGATGGAACACTCAAATTGCGTCGAGATTCAATACACGTCATTCAGCCGACTTATCTTCAAGGCTCTATTGCCGCCTCGGGCACCTTATGGTCGTTCTCCTGTGAGTCTAGTTTTTAGAATCCGACGCAGAACTGATAGTTAATTGTAACGTTCAGGGCCTCCTAATGACGATGAAACACTCAAATAACGTCGAGATTCAATACATCTTCCTGCAGCCGACTTTTCTCCAATGGGATAATGCTGCCTCGGACACCATATGGTCAGTCTCCAGTGAGTCTAGATTTTCGTATCCGACGCAAAACTGATAGTTAATTGTAAGGTTCAGCGCCTCCTAATGACGATGGAACACTCAAATTACGTCGAGATTCAATACATCGTCCTCCAGAAGACTTGTCTCCAAGCGTATTTTGCTGCATCGGGCACCATATGGTCCGTCTCTAGTCTAGATTTTCGTATCCGACCCAAAACTGATAGTTAATTGTAACGTTCAGCGCGTCCTAATGACGATGGAACACTCAAATTGCGTCGAGATTCCTTACATCGTCCTCCAGCCGACTTATCTACAAGGGGATATTGCTGCCTCGGGCAACTTATGATCCGACTCTTGT